>NC_056728.1:925659702-925733690 GCF_019279795.1 Protopterus annectens
GCAACTGTGAAATATTTGATAAAAGATAATCATGCCAATTTCCTGTGAGGTTGGTACAGAGACATGCTAAAAGAAAAAACAAGGGTGAATATGTGTGTGTATGAAGATTGCCAAGCTCCAAATACATAGGGAACAGGAAAGGGAAAGGGTCAGAGATGGGCCACACAAAAGGATTGAGTTGAGACAGACTAAAAAATATGTAAATACTTACACACCCACATACAAGCATACACACACACACACACACACATATATATATATATATATATATATATATATATATATATCTATATATATAAAAAGCACAGATCCTTGTGTTGAAGCCGAATAGTTTTCCAGCCTTAGGGGATAAGATGTCTCCCTCCCATAAAGAAAACATAAGACCACAGGGAAACCTGGTACTTGCGAGCAACAAAGCTGCTAAAAAATCAGGAAAAAAGAACCAGGCATTGTAGATGAGCTCAGTTGAGACTTCAGAGTAATCAAGCAATTATAACTTGTTTAGACATCCAAACGTCTTTACTGAAAAACAAATACATGAGTGTTTTCACCCTTAAACAAGCTTTGTCAGATTTTAAATCCAGTTTGTAAGACATGCAGTATTTATCTGCTTTAACACATAGATCATTTCTCATACCTGTCCTGTATATACACTCCAATTAGTAGCTAATAGGTTATAGTGTATGTGCCATATTCCTATCATATGTGGCTAATGCCTAATCAATAGGAACAGTTTATATAAATCTTGTCCCTGACTATGTACAACTATTAGTAAATCACTGTATCTGTAATGTGGTAAGTAGATGCTATTTGCCATGTTTAGATGTACTAAAAAGTATGTGGCAACAAGTCAAATTAAAATCCAAAAATATTATACTACAATAATTATAACTGCAACTAGCCTGGATAATCTGGCTGAACCTGTGACCGGGAGCACCTACCTTGTATCCTCAGAAAGGTGGACCATAATAGTCGTAATGGTTAGATACTGTATTTTTTTTTTATATTGCTTCATTGTATTTTGCCTTTTAAAATTTCCTTTCTGTGTTTGATTATTAAATAATGCAGAATTTTTTGTGGTTATTTGAAGCACTGTCTATCCCATTGAATTACCATGGAAAAATATGCTAACATCATAAAAACAAAACTGAACTTATAAACTGCAGTGTTGTATTTGTGCGGCTTGGTTGCGAGCCACGATTTTATGAAAGCCCTTACAGTTATCTACATACACTGCATAAACTTCAGAATTTTACTTCATGAATTTACTACTCTATAAAAGTTGCCTGGTTACTACCTCCAGCTCACTTAAGACTAATGATCCTTAAAAGTCTATGACCTTCTTGTAGATACACCAAATAATATCTATTCTTATCATTTTCTTGTAGTACTAGTGGTCACTTTTGTATACTTCAGTGCGTTGAGCCATGGCCCATATTGATAAAGGGTAAAGTCAACAAAATGTGAATCAATCTGACTTCATGTTATAGGAAATTGCCTATTTCTATACACCTCCCTTATTCATAGGTTAAAAACACACATTCAGTTTGAGTGATGAGAAGTAGAGGAATCTTGGAACTGTGCCATATCCGAGTAGGAGTTCAAATTCCAGACCTAGCCTCTATTAGTCACAGAGCAAAGAGCAGACTGACAGGCTTAAACTGGTGTTCTGCTTATCAGAATAGATTTTGATTAGGCCTATTTTGTTTCATTCAAAACTGAGAAGAAAAAAGCTGTAATGGCATCTTAATCAAAAGGGCAAGGACCTGGAATGGAAGTGCTGTTCATTAAAGGTCACAGTGCCATTGTGTGCTCGATCAGCACCCAACTGGACATATGTATCCTTAAAAAAAGCACCTAATTGTGGTCATGTTTCAAACAATTAACAAAGCATGATTACATACCTGGTATGACGCCTAACTTCTGTTTTCTTAACCCAAAAAGCATCAAATACTACAACAAAGGGAAATGTAAAGTTAGGCTATACTTTTCAAATCCCTAAAACACTGTGACACTGTGACTATGTACCCGTTCAGCAGACCTCTACTACAAAACTTACATAGTGTCTAACTGATGCCAAACTTATTCCCTCACCTCAATCTAAATCATACACACCACTACCAAATATCATTAAAAATATAGCCAATGTGGTTAAAAGCCCCTAAGCAGAGGCACTGGATGAATGTTTTACATTTCAGTATAAAGCTGCTGTGACACAGTCATCAGTACAAGTTGTTTGCTTGTTATACTTACTTTGATAGTCCTGCTTCTTAGGTCCTTCTTTCTTTCTTTCTTTTACAGAAGCAAATGTGCTTCCTGATGCCATTCTCTTTTGTAATTCTGGCTATATGCCAAATATGCTGCTTTTCGCACTTGTCAATGGCATTTTGTCTACCTACCGATGTTTTGTTTTATATGGAGACCTTAGATATGTACACTTCATTTCTACTCTAAATGTCCTGCACTTATTTCCTGAGAAACCGTGCAGGCAAGTTTGTTCATCCCTTCAATGACTTCTTGGCAACAGTGCTACAACAATTGGTCAGCCAGTGCTTTGCAGAGGTGTATGACTATTCTCGCATAACCTCTGCAGCCTTTATGTTTAGGTCTCCCTTCCTTCCCCTGTTGACTCTGCATAATATTATTCCAACTCTTCCGTTACACTTTTCCACACAAATGCCCAGAATCTGGCCCAAACAATTCAAGTCCCCTTTGCATGCCCCTTATGCAAGTTACCTTTTTTCCCTACTGTTCATACTGTTCAGAAGCAAGCATTTTCTGAGCAATCAAACCATATTAACAAGTTCACACTTAAAGCATTACACATCATATATATGCATTGTTATATATCCTATAATCTTGGCAGCAATACATACATTTTTCCATTTCTACCTTCTATTAAATCTCATTCCTCCTCCAAAACATTTTTCTGTATGTTTTGTTCTGACAATTTCCATTTTTCTATGTAATTTACTCCTACTGTTTTCTAAATATCCCACCTCCTGTTCTTTTATCTCTGTTATAATCTCCACTACAATTATGGCTGGTTTAGACTTTGTTTTCCATTTCCTATTAACTGCTGTTTTGGCAGCCATCACAATTAAACTTAACAAGGCCTTACTATATATAGACAGTTTAGATCATGTATCCCAGTTCAGGCAATAGCAGTAAATTATCTACCCACATACAAATTGGTTCAGCAATATACATATTTATGGGGACATGATAAAATGAAGTATCTAGCAGTATGGATTAAAAATCATTCTGGTGTGGTAGCTAAGGATATGTGGGAAGAGACTAAACAAAAGATAATACAAAAACTGAGAGAATGGAAGCTCTGCTATATGCATATCAATAGTAAGATGCAATACAAACACCTAAAATGTTTTTAGTCCCTTTAGTCTTATACACAAGTCAGATATATTTTTATCAACCAGAGAAGAAGTTGTGGATGGCAATTAATAAAGAGCTGAAAGATTTTATCTGGGAAGGGAAAATGGCAGGAGTCAACTGGGATAAGCTTGTTCTTCCAATAGAACAAGGTGGATTGGGATTACGCAATTTGAAGGGGTATTTCAGAGCAACACAGGTGCTGCTCCTATACATAGCATGAGCAGAAAACTATAACTCAAAGTGGAAAGAGATGATGAAACGGGGGAAGCTCAAGAAACATGGAGAGACTGTGATTTTGGATGCAGACCTTTAAGGAGAATAACAATAATCATACAGAATATATTACATTCATAAAGTAGCAGAAAGTATTCTAAGAGCTAAGTCAACATCGGAATAGAAAAAGGAGATTCTGCCGATAGGGATGACTATAATTAGGGATACAGACAATGGGCAAGAAGGGTCTGGAATTTATTGGAGAAAACTGGTGAAGAACGCAAGGTATCAGGAGCAAATAACTAGAGAGGGAAAAGATAATAGAATGGGAAGAAGCCAAAAACTTATTTGGATTGCAGTTTAGAGATTGCCTTTTATATCAAGGATTGATATCAGAGTATAAGCAAAGAGAAAGAAATAGGGGGTCCTAAATGAAAGACCAGCACTGGTAGAATTTTTAGTAGACTCTAGAACATAAGTTACCATTAAGAAAGGAATAATTACTACAGCATATAGAATATTGCATGATAACTATAAGAATAAATCACAGGAGGTTAAAAAGGATTGAGAAGAGAGATTGGATAAGCAATTCACAAAGAAACAATAAGGGGATATATGTATGTCTCCCAAATATGCAACAGAGTCTAGAAGATTTAGGATCTTTGCTTGGAAGTGTTTCATAGGTATATTTATACCCCAAGTAGACTCAAGAGAATTTTTCTTCAGGTAGATATCAAATGTTGAAAGTGTGATGAGGAAGAAAGAGATAACTGGGAACATATTTTCTGGGAGTGTAATGAGTTGGCAGACTTTAAAGATTCCCTGCAGACTGCTCTATTAGAGACACTGGATGAGAACAATTGGTGTACCTAAGTAACAGAATTGGAATTCCCTAGACATAGTAAGACCTTGCTGAGTCTAATTATGATGGTTGCCAAAAAAGCAATTATTAGAAAATGGAAATCAAAGTCTAAATCAACTTTGCTAGAAGCAGCACAGATAGTAACAGAGATAAAACAACTGGAATTGTGATCTTTAGAAAAGGGTAGGAGCAAATTACATAGGAAAAAATGGGAAGTTTGGGATCAATACATGCAGTGGAGGAATAAGGTTTAAAAGAAGGCAGGAACTGAATGAACTATGTAATGGCTGACTGACAATGACAGGATATATTATAAGTGATGTATAATGTTTGCAGCTGCAGTTGTGGCATCATGGTTTGTAATGTATAATGATTGTGTTGGTATGGTTTATTTTCTTTTATATAAATGTAAGATTGCCTGTGTCATACATGATAATTTAATAAAGATGTTTCTTGTTTAAAAAAATGTATACCGGCTCAAAAAAAAATAATTCCTTAATTACACTCAAATCCAGTATTCCTGACAGAGTACTCTGTAGGGATTTTTTAAAGCCTACCAACTCATTACATTCCAAAACATATGTTTCCAGTTACTTCTTTCTTTCTTTTCAAATTCTGATGCACAATGAAGGACATCTTGTAACAGCCATGTGTTCTTGCCATAGTAAGTTCCACCAGTTGAAGTGTCAGTGTCTTCATGCTTCATGTGTTCAGACTTGACATACATGGGTACCTTATTAGAGAATAGCACTACAAGCAAAACACACACACACACACACACACACACACACACACACACACACACACACACACACACAAACACACATTTATATCTAGCTATCTGTCTATTTATCTATCTACGTATCTATCTAGCCATATAATATATATATATATATATATATATATATATATATATATATATATATATATATATATATATATGTGTGTGTGTGTGTGTGTGTGTGTGTGTGTGTGTGTGTGTGTGTATATATATATATATATATATATATATATATATATATATATGTATATATATATATATATATATATATATATATATATATATATATATATATATATCTATGGATATGAGTGGATACCTTGAAAGAAAAGTTCCAACATACTACAAACATTCTTAAACAGACATACAGTATGCATGAACAGGCATTAAGTAATATACATTAACAATTACACATACATTTGCCAACTAAATTACATTCATATGAAAAAAAGATGCAACTATTGTAGTATAAAACCATTTGAAGACATGTATTAAAGGGTTTGCCAGATAGATAATATTGTGATTAGTGCTTAGTGCTTAGAAATTCAAAGAAATGGAAATGATGGAAGGCATTAGGGCAGAAAATGTTAATACTGTAGTTGAGAAGTGGGATATGAAGCAGGCTCAGAGATAATTGTATGTATGGCTGTCATAAGATTATATTAGAAGAATAGAGGTGGGGGTGAGCAGTGTCACACAGCTATGTGTATGACTGGGCGATGCTAGTAAAGGTGTTCAGGTATTGGTCACGAATGGCTGTGGGACATACCTGCCAGCTGTCCAGATGTTTGCAGAATGTCCAGATTTTTGCCTCTTATTTTTGGTCTGTCCCTTATAAAATGTAAGTTTTTCTGGCAACTCATTGAGGATTGATACAAATAAATAATAACACATTTCAGTTTCAGAGTTCATATCCTTTAGAAAATGCATTGTTAATGTAAAACCTTTTAGCTCATTAACTTTCTAAGTTTTTAGAGCAATATTTAAAAATTGTCTCTAGTTTTGGGCCTTTATCCTACCACTTTATTTCTGGTTTTGTCCGTTTTTCTTGTGCTTACAGTGTGAGAAGTATGTGTTGGGCATGGGATTCTCATTGAAGAGAAATTTGTTTATGATACGGCACGCTGAGGATAGCAGTGACATTTATCCTGGAGATGTACAGGAGCAGATCCAATGCTTTGATTGGATTAGTTCTAGTTGTGTTTACAATGAATTTGCATTCTGAATGGAATTCAATGATAATGGGATGAATTTCCATAGTTAACCTGTCACCTGCATTATTAGATGATTTGGTTATAGTCACAAGTAATTTTTCTCTAGAACATAAAGTTCTATTAGAAGGTAGTGTAGTACTAAGTTGCCTAGGTCTGGGTAATTTTTTGACATATATAGATGTCTGTGTACGCTGAGAAAGGGCTAGGTGATGTGACAGTTCTAACCAGTTTAATTCTCTTAGGACTAGGCACTGGTATGTTCTGTTGTTATAGTTTACTGCAAATTTGGTTATTTTATTATAACATTGCTTAAGTTTGGACTATTGTGAAACATGAAACTAAAAAGAAGCAAAACCTGTGGGTAAAGGTCAGAGTACCAGGAATGATAAAAAAGCAGTTAAAAAACAATGTACCTTTTGTCATGTGCTTGCTTTTACTTGTTTTGATTTGTTGATTGTGTCTTTTTAATCTGCTGTGTTGTTTGTTTGAATGGTCTGATGAAGCGGTTCTTATAGACCAAGAAAGTGCTTGCCGTTATTTCTATTTGTTGTATTTTATCGCATATTAAAGGTTGTTTCTTTGTTTTTACTGCCGTGTTGGTTAACATTGTTTTTAAACTGTTGTGAAACATGAAAAGTTTGTGAAGATTGGGGTAACATAGAGGACAGATGGCAGTAAGAAAGCAGAGGCTATTTTTCTTCTGACTATGTCACTGAGGCAGGTTTTTACTCTGTATAATGTACTTAGTGTATGATGATTTTTTTTAAGCACATGTGATACATGGTGGTCAGATTTTAGATGGTCATCTATGATGACAGACGGTAATTTTGTTTGGTTTACTTATTCTATCGTGGTGTTGTTAGCAGAGATGATAGTGAATATTTATACACACACACACACACACACACACACACACACACACACACACACACACACACACACACACACACACACACACACACACACACACACCACTTTTATCTATTCCAGTAGCAGTAGGCCAAGACAGCTTCAAAAAAGCAGTAGTGTTTACATCAGTGTACAGAAGGATGTATCTTATTTGTGAACAAAAGATCACCTATTAAATATAAACAGTGGCTTGGTAAATGATGGGATTTAATACTTATTAGTTAACCAAAGGTTAAATTCAGTTTGCTAGACATCCTCTGACTTATCACCTTGATCCTAGTACATAGGAAGTATCCAACAGCAGTTTCAAGCAGTACAGTCAGTACCCTTCAGCTGAAATCATTTACTGCTTGTAGTACTACCAATGCTTCTGACAAACCTATTTTCACTCTAATTTTACTTTAAATATGCTAGCTTCTACCTACTATGCAATACACATTCTCAAACCTTTTAGCTAAAAGTTTTAAGCTGTATTCATAGCTGCTCCCTATCCCATCACGACCCGCTGCATATGACCAGTGAATGCCATGACTATCATCATTATAAAACACGTAATAAATCTCATTTTATGTATAAATAGCTAAATACCCATTTGTTTACCAGGTAGGCCAACTGGCCACACAATCTTTTTTCAGGGTCAACCTGAGAGCAAAGTATGGTTAACTCGTTGACTCCAATGGAGCTCAGGCAGTTTGCACTGTAACTTCCAATGGGCAGAGTCTAACCTTTTGACAGAATCAAATTATGTCCTCACATATCAAACAAATGTTCATATCTCTGGAAACATCAGGGGTTATGAAAGGGGAATAAATGGCAAACTCTTAAGCAAAAACTATTTTTATTGTGGTAGTATTCTTTAGGTTCTAGGTCTTAAACCAAATTTTGTAAGTCAAGGTAAACACAGTAACTATTACATGTGTAATATTTTGTAAACATATTACAATATCTCAGCAACCATTCAAGTTACACACATACTGTCAGCAGCATTTTGTTCATCTAGCTGACAGCATTCATATGAGACTAAGGGGTTCTGCTTGTGTTACTTGGTTGTTGAGATAGTTATAAGAACTTGAAAGTTATATCTATATAAATTAATATCATAAAAACAACACTTAATATCTCTTTACCTGCACTGGACAGAGGTCAAATATTAATGCACCTGAGTTTGCCATTGTGTAAACTTTAAGACGCAATCTTTTAAAACCTGTAAATAGTATGATTTTGAAATTATCAATGTATAAAAAATAAAAAATAAATAAAAACATATTTGAATAAACAATATTTGATGCCTACAGGCGTCAGTAGGAGGTAACTGCAGATGCACCTGGAGGCGTCACTTGGAGGTCTATATTATATCAGCAAAAAGTAAATGCATTGAATACTTCTTCATAGGTTCATAGGTGTGTACTAGGCTAATGGTCCTGGAGCCTTTATAAGCCTAGCCCATAGGATTACCCTGGCATCGTGCCACCCGACCTTAGTTCCCAGTGCCTGTATAAATAGAGCCACTGGAGTGATCCCTGGGGTGAACTTTCTATTTTCCATCCAGTCATCAAGATTTCTCTTGAAGAACGCCAGTGAGATGCTCTGGTTGACATGTATGGGAAGTCTATTCCAGAGCATGGGCAGTCTCTGGGTTACGAACCTGTCCCTCCAGCATGTTCTGTTGATTGTTGTAATGAGGTTGAGGTCTCTGGAGGGTGTGGTGCAGAGGGATTAGGATTTCTTTAGATGTAGCATTTGTAACAGAGCTGGGTCAGACATGGCTTTGTAAGTGAAGCAGAGATTGCCTCTTAGTAGACGATATGAGACAGAGAATAGTTGGAGTTTTTTGAGTATGTCCATGTACGACATGTCTTTAAGGCCTAGGATCCTCTTTGTGAGTTACTTTTGTGGTCTTTCCAGCTGTTGCATATGTCTAGTGAGGTACATGCCAAATGGGGCAGTATACACGATGATTGGCCTAATGAGGGAAGAGTAGAGAGAGATGATGACCTCTTTCTTCCTGAATGCAAAACCCTTGGTAATGAGATCTGCCACATAGAAGGACGTTCTGACCACAGTGGCAATGTGGTGGTCGAAGGAGAGGTTGCTGTCAACCTGTGTCCCCAGATATCTTATAACGCCTTCAGTGTTCAGTGGGCTCCCATCAATGTGGTAATTAGTTGGAACTGAGTTTTTCCCAAAGGGGATGATGATGCATTTTTTGGCATTAAGCTTAAGGTTATGGTTTTGTCACCAGTCATTGGTCTCACTGAGGCCTTTCTTTAGGATGTCTACATCACTTGGGGAGTTAATAATGATTCCCAGCTTGCGGTCGTCTGCAAACTTGGTCAGCCAGAGTCCCTCTGTGTTGGCCTGGACTGCTGAGAAGCAGATGCCAATCAGCAGAGGACCCATGACTGATTGCTGTGGAACTCCATTCATGGCTGGTTGGCAGTCTGACTTGGAGTCCGCTACTTTCACACTGTAGGTTCTATCTGTAAGCCAATTTGCACCTCACCTAGTGATACCTAGTGATGCCTAATTTGGTGAGTTTATCAATAATTCCTGAGTGGGGAATGGTATCAAAGGCCTTGGCCAGATCAAGGTAAGCTGTATGAACTGCCTTGCCTCATCCACAGCTCTGATGACTGACTCAAAGAAGTCAACCAGGTTGAGTAGGCATGATCTACCTTTCACAAAACAAAACTGCATGGGATCTAGAGTTTGGAGATTCCCTATATCCTTGTTAATGAGGTCCATGATGATGTGCTCCATAGCCTTACATATCAGACTTGTCAGGCTAATGAGGCGATAATTCCCAGGGTCTGTAGTTGCTCCCCCTTTATGGAGAGGGATGAGTCTAGCAGTGCACCATTCGGTAGGGACAAAGACTGAGGTGTGGCTATGATTGAACAGGGCACACAGATGTGGTACCAGTTCACTTTGTAGTTCATGTAGAACACATCCAGGGATATTGTTGGATCCCATGGAAGCTGTATTCTTGGCCTTCAACAATGCAGCTTTAATCTGTGCTGCCTAGCATTCCTCTGGTATTGTGATTGGTCCTTTGGGGGGGAGGGGTAAAGTTGGCACTGAATCTGTCGACCAGTATGTTGGCAATATCTGTTAGCTCAGTATAGGAGGTACCAATGTGCAGTAACTCAGAGCAAATCTTGGTGTTTTGCATTGAGAATTTTGATATGATTATAGAAGGCTTTGTGGTTGTTTTTAGTGTCTGCTGCAATCCTGCCTTCATAGCTGGCTTTAGAGGTTTTGATGAGTAATCTCGACTTTTTGTTGAGGCTAATAAGCATGTTTTTCCAGTCTTGGGACTTCAACTTTTTCTGCAACAGTTTCTTCCTTCTGTTGTAGAGTTTATTAAAGGCAGGGGACCAGCAGATTGACTTCCTTTTTTTGGAGGAGAGCATCTTGGTTCTGTTGAGTATGGCTAGTTCCATGTATTTATGTACGTGTTCATACAGTACATTGGTATACGATTCGGCAGTCATGCATCCATTTTCCATTGACATGGGTGCCATGAAGTTAGACACCTCTGTTTTTAGGAGCCCAAAGTCAGCAATGGAGAAGTTTTTCATTGTGGTTACCTTTGCAGGGGGTGTGGGTGAGATGTGGATTTCCATGGTGATTAGTTTGTGGTTGGATCGAATCAGGGAGGAATTGACTATTGGTGCAGAGCAATGGTTGCCCATGTTAGTAATAACCAGGTCAAGGATGTTGCTTCCTCTAGTGGGTGTAAGAATGAGCTGGTCCAGGGCATTGGAATTGATGAATTCCAGGAAGTGTTGGGCCAGTGTATTGGTGCATGAGTAGTTTTCCCAGCTGATGGAGGGGTAGTTGAATTCACCTTGTATGAGAGTGTTGAGTTGGACCCTAATAGTTTCCTGGGTGCTTAGGAACATTGAGTGAGAGTCTTGAGACATGGTTGGGGACCTATAGCAGGCTACAACCTGAATCGCCGTTTACTCAATGTTAGTTGTACCTGAAGTATCTGAGATGCGTTATGCTGGGCTAATGGTCTGGAGATGTGCATATCCCTTATGAATATGGAGATACCACCACCTTTGGAGCTTTGGCCCATGTTCTGGGGCCGAAAGGTGTGGAATGAGTTATAGCCTGGTAGTGCACGGGTGCTTTCTGCTGCTTTAAACCAGGTCTCCATTACAGCACAATTGTCGATGTTCTCCATTTTGAGGAGTGCTTCAAGCAAGTGCATCTTGAGATTTAAACTTCTAGCATTGAGCAGCATGACCTTCAGTCTGCATTTATTTATAGCTGTTACGGTGGTAATTTGTTCTTTGGAACATCAGGTAAAATGGCACTATGGGTGGTGGCAAGAGCCTTAGAAAGTATCCGGAAACCCAGGGGGGACAGATGCAGGCCATCTCTGGCAAAGCATCGAGGTCTGTCAGTCATGTCATCCCAAGCAGACAGATACTGGATCCCCTTAGAATGACAACAGAAACTTAGCCAATTGTTGAAGTCAATCATTTTCTGCTTGTACTGCGGTATCATTCTGGCTGACAGTAGGATGCTGCTCAGGGCCAGGGTCATACCTGCCTGGGCCACATAATCCGAGAGCTCCTCCATGTTTCTTTTCATGTAGTCCAGAGAGGTACATCTCAGGTCATTCACACCCACATGGACAGTGACAGAGTCATACTTGTACTTGCTGTGGAGTGACCTGAGTGAGTGTGTTATGTGTCAGATTCTGGCACCTGATAGACAGCTGACTGTTACCTTCTCCTTATTAAACCTAGTGAGTGGGACATCAGTGTGCCTCACTATTGAGTCACCTATTATTAATATATTGTACAAGCTGTTTTGCCTTAGGTGCTTAGACTGAGGGGCACACTGTGTAGGTGAGCTATGTGTCTTGTGTGTTGTGGTGATCGGGTGCATTTCTGCCTTGGAGGTCCCTGCTGTTTGGGTAGATTTCTATTGAGACCCTCTGCAAAGGTGGGTGTGTGGTTTGTGTTTTTATGTGAGGGCTGTGATGGTGGGTGTTCTGGAGGGCTATGTGTTGAATGTGGTATGGTGCAGGTGTTGACCTTCTCCTCTTGACCAGCTATTCTGGTCTTAGCTTGAGAGTGCATGGCTTCCAATTTGGATATACAAGTTCATCTCTCACAAGTCTGAGTGTTAGGAGGTAAGAGGAGAGGGTTGTCTGTGTACATGAGGCAGTTGTTACACTGTCTCAGAATACCCAAGTTCACCAGGTTAATAGGAGAGCACTGCCAAACACTTGAGGGTAAACAAATACGAAGACCCTGAAAATTTAAGGATGAAGTATTTAGGCAGATATTCTGAAATTGGAAAGAAATCAAGCTGTACCTACTGAAAAATAAAGAATTAGCTTGTCAAGAATGATGAAAAGAGGAGAGTCACATGAATAGCTACTGCCTGGCTACTACTAATGCTGGTCTCACCACAGTTTCACTCTCCTGGGATACAATACTCCTGTGCTTCTTCTCTCACTAGAAGCAAAATGTCAGCACCAATCGCAAGAAGAGAAGCAGGCCACGGCCTGTTTGGTGATCCACAGTCTTGTCCCAGATGATGCAAGGGACTGCAGGCTTGTAGCCTTTTTGTGGTAGTTGCCTCGAATAGCAACCAGACCAATCAGGTATGTTAAGCACAGACACTCACTCTCCAACCAGAAAGAGTCAGGAATCAATGCACTCTGCTCCTACTCTCACCAGGATCAGAATATAAGCACAGATTCCAAGCTGTCACCTGTAAATCAGTTATTAAGCTTTCTGGTGATCAGCAGCCTTCAGGAAATAATATAACAGCACTCCTTCTCTCACCAGGAGAAAACAGAAGCACTAATCCCAAGATAACTACTGAGACGCAGAATGTGGCTCTCCAATAACTGGTGGTCTTGCAATAGATGCTTAAAGGTAAGATGAAAAAATGTTTTACCCTAAACACTGCAGTGTGCACTACAGGAGTTTGATGTGAAAGTAGGTAAGTTAAGTTTTACCTGTCTAAAAAGTTAAGTTTTAGTGGAGAGTCACTATTTTTAAAAGAGCAAGATAGATTGAAAGGGGGTGGTTACTTCTGTATTCTGGTACTATGGAATACAGTAGGATGGCAAATTTAAATAGTTTAAAGGGAGTGATTTAATCGACCCATGTTCAGCAAAAGCAAAACTCTGCAAATGATCGTTACATCGAAACTTTTCCCATGGTAAGTAACCAGTGGGCCATCTTCTGGAATGCACCCTTCTCTCCACTGTAGTGCAATCTCGTAGCTGGTATATTTAATTAGGGGGGTGTGGGGTTACAGCTCCCTACACTGGGGGGGGGGTGAGGGTGAAGCCCCCATCGGGGTGAGTTTTACATTTTTCTGTTTTTATGCAATCGTTACATTAGCCCACAGATTACTTACTGTGGGAAAAATTAATTCATTAACTTGCTTGAACATTTCATTTGCTCTACTGTATTCACATGCCCATTATCAGTGGTTTTAAAAATCACTTTGAATTTGCATTACATACGTCTGTCTAGATATTATGCTTTGTTACATCACTGTCATACTAATGAACTATCTGTTATCAGTTGGAGTGTCTTACTCAGTATTAATTTTAATGCACTCCAAAAAAGGTTGTAGACATGACTGGTGTTTTCAACATCGCTGGATACATTGCATATGACATATTACTAGTTGCAAATTAAACTTAACCTACAGCAGCAAAGTGCAGCCACATAACATATCAACAGCATTTTTTTTCTAAAAAATTGTTTCAGATTTTCTCCTCTGACTCTGTTTTTCTCTAACTTTTTACCTATGTATATAAATCTCTTAATCCTCAGTCATAACCATTTTTGAATTAAGTATTTCACATCCAGACAGATAAAGTGGGACCTAACTATTACTTATCTATATACTTAATCAATATGTTCACACCTTCATTATATATCCATTGTCTGTACTGTGCTTACTCAGATTGCAGACTCTGTGACATATCAATATTTCTCTGGATACATTCATTATATTGGAGGAGCCATTTATGTTTGTCATGAATTGGCATAAACATGCCCCTTCCTTTGTAAGGAAAAAAAAAACAGTAAAGTACAGCATAAGAATATCCAGCCACAACTGTGAGAAGGAGTTATGGTATACCAAATGTTGTGGCTGCCCTGGAAAAACTTGCAAGAGTGTATTAATTACACTGTAAAGGAGGTACTGATGGCTCACTGCACTCGGCATCTGTAATGTGAATTACACTGTAAGGGAGGGACTGATGGGACACTGCACTCATGTAAGGGAGGTACTGATGGCTCACTGCACTCGGCATCTGTAATGTGAATTACACTGTAAGGGAGGGACTGATGGGACACTGCACTCATGTAAGGGAGGTACTGATGGCTCACTGCACTCGGCATCTGTAATGTGAATTACACTGTAAGGGAGGGACTGATGGGACACTGCACTCATGTAAGGGAGGTACTGATAGCTCACTGCACTTGGCATCTGTAATGTGAATTACACTGTAAGGGAGGGACTGATGGGACACTGCACTTGTGTAAGGGAGGTACTGACTGGTCACTTCACTCGGCATCTGTAATGTGAATTACACTGTAAGGGAGGGACTGATGGGATACTGCACTCGTGTAAGGGAGGTACTGACTGGTCATTCTAAGTGTTATATGAAGTACTATTCAAATGTGCTTTCCTAAAAGATTTCCAGAGGGTTTCTGGTGGAGATAATGGAGCAACTGTCAACTGGATGTCACACGAATCGTCTTATCCTAGCACTGTTCTTTCTTAAACACTTACTGTGTATTTCAGTTTTTGCAGAATAATCCATTTCTTAAAGACACTAAAGTAGTTCTAGTACTTCTCTTTAGTATGTGCAATTGTTCCTCAACAACTATTTTAGTTGAACTTGTCAAAGTATCTGCAAAGAAAGATGCATACACCAGGTAATAACTTATGAAACGGATGACCAATATGGCAGCAGAGAACTGCTCTACAGACACATGCACACACACACACACACACACACACACACACACACACACACACACACACACACACACACACACACACACACACACACACACACACACACACACACACCAGAATTCATTTGCATTTGATGCAGAGACAACTAAGACTATAGTTGTCATCCATTGCCTCAAGAACATTTCTGGCACAACATACAGGGTATGGGTAAAATAGTACCACTTTGCAACATTCCTTAACATAAGCTGACAAAACTAATCCAGTTAAGCTGTGGTTCTGAATGGTAGCAAAAAGTAAGAAAGCATTATTAACAAAATCAATGTAATGTAGTGTAATGCAATACATGTATTCACATTGTGTTTTAAAGTTTGACTAACCTTTAACATAAGAAGTATCTGACTTTTTGTAGGAACTTGGTGCCCACTGTAATTTGTCTCAAAGCATCCAGCCAAGGAGTGTTATGGTTTTTGCATGACTGCAATGACCTATGGAATCTTCACTGCTGGCAATGGTCACTCATGCTTATTTAACACGTGAGGTAGAACACCACTTTACTGGATCTGTATATAGATCTGTATATAGATAGGTGGAGCACAACTGAGAACTGATTATCCCCTAAAGAAAAAGGAGGCTTAGCACTCCCAGACTTTAAACTGTACTATGACATGATAAGAGTCAAGAGTCCTGGCAATATCTGAATATAATCCAAGCAGGAAAATATGGTCTCCTACTTGGACAACTCTATATTATATCTATGTTAAATCATTAAACATAAATCCGTAGGCTCTCCCAGTCTTGGACAAAAATAGTTTGACAAACATGAAGTTACATAAAACAATTGGAAACAAAATTAAGACAATGCAAAAAAGTATTAACTCCTTTAATTTATGTAATGCCTTTATTATAATGTAACCTCTACTTATGAATCATAATCTTAAGATTAATGATAAAATATTAAACTTACAACCATACCCCTTGCTAAGGGAGCTGACGGTGTTAGACCTTTATTCTTATAGAAATCAATCCATCACAGAGCTGAGAACAAATCTGAACTTACCTAAACAATATCTAATTATGCTAAGACAAGTCAGAGATATGTGTGCCAGTATACTAAATAATCCTACAACCACACAGAGAGACATAAGTTTAGTCAAAACATTTTGGTCTCTATTAACGAGAAAGAAAATGATATCCAGCTCATACAAACTCATTATGTCAATAAGGTACCAAGAAGAGATACTTTTCTCAAAATAATGGAGTGGCATAGATCCACTAATTTCTAATGACCAAATGACTCAATCTATCCAAATGACAAATAAATATATTCCCTTCAGAAAACTGAGCTACACACAGTTCAGGATACTTAATAATGCATACCTTACCCTGACACTAATAAACAAATTTAAACCTCCTTCATCCCCTTTATGTCCACATTGTGATAGCCAGAATGCTGACCTACTTCATATATTCTGGAGCTGTAAATGCTCATACAAACTCTGGTGTTCACTTAAAGTCAGATTAAGCAAAATTGAATATGAGAAATCTACATTATCCTGGAAATGTGCCCTATTACATGTTCCCCCTGTGAAGCTAAAGAAACAACAAGAAAGAATATTAATTACACTATTCACACTTATAAAATACCTCCCCGCGGTTGGGTGGGAGTTTGAAAGACATGCGTAAATGGGTGCGCCTTCGTTGAAGGTTGAACGTCGAGCTGGCACCTCGGCGTTCATCAAAATCTACTGCCAATCATTAGCAGACTGGAGTTCCGTTGTGGCGACCCCTAACCAGGAAAAGCCGAAAGACAACAACAACACATAAAATACTATATTACACTGAACTGGAAAGACAGGACTCAGATGTCTTGGAATGGATTCAGACAAATAGCTATTAGATACATAACAGCACACAGATTTTTAATACATACACAAAAATGAAACAAACATTTTGTTGAATTTTGAAACTTGTTAATGGATCATATACTGAGATAATAACCACTGACTCCTACCAATGTCTAATTATTGAGGAATAAAATTATATATTTTTTTTACATTCTGTCCCTCACATCTCTCCCCCTCCATCATACACTTATAACCAATACAATTTTGGGCTACTTGTTATAATCCAGACTAATTTTATTCTTCCCCAATAGGAATCATTACATACCAAGTACACCTACAATGTCATCATATTGGTTGTGTTTTACTGACCAGCAGTACATACGTATATAGTTTATTAAATTATTTAATATTTTTCTCAACTTTTTTTGCTAATCATAGGTAATAACATCATCCTGTCACTCTATTACAGTTCATTGTACTTAACATTATCTAACTATTTTTGTTTTATGGTCTCATATGTTTGTTCTTGGTTTTGAACTCAATGGAAATGTCATTTAAGAAAAGTCACTAAAGAGATGTTTAAAAAAAAGGAAAAGAAATTATAGATGATTTATTTGGGCTCTATATCAGATTCTGACCAGCTTGTGTTATAATAAATAATTGTCAGTGATGTAATATGGAAGCGGTGATGTAACACATAACATTTTGGTGACACATTATGGCAGCATTAACCACAAACTTGTCTGAAGCATGGCAAGGATTCTTTCCTTGTTGATTTGTTTCACAAGATGTTTAGCTGTGTGCTAGATATCAAAGGAATGATGGATTTGACAGTAATGAGTGCCTCTTGTGTCATAAAATGCACAGCTATGAGGTAGTGCAAGTAATGTAACATAACAATACAGTGCATATGAACAATAATAAACAAGCTGGACAGACAAATTAACAGTGTGTGAAAAAAGATCAAGAAAAATGTGAAGAAACTTTATATGAAGATATTGAGCATAATAGGAAACCATTTTGTAGATACATATGATGCAGAAGGAGTAAAGACACACAAATTGATAGACTGTGTCTAGATTCTAAACTTCAATCTCAGACATAGCAGATGATAGATATATTTACAACATTTTATGCAAAGTAGTTTGGCTCCACAAAGAAGGTGATAAATTGTCCTAATGACATCTAACCTCAGATACTGAAATTAAATTAAATTATATTGAAGAATCACTACATAAACTGGATTCAAACAAAGCCTGGGAGGAGATGGAATTAGTAATAATGACCTGGAAACAGTTCATCAAGAACTTACAGTACCATCCTTGAAGAACCTCATGTTGATCAGGAACAAACGGAGGAATGTTTAAGGAAAGTCAAATTCAAACCAAGAGATGAAAGGTTAACACTGGTGGCACAAGATAGCGGGCTACATACATGGTAGTTTACAAAGTCCATTGAACATGTGGGAGAAACAAACAAATGTAGATTTTGCAAAACAGAATTGGAAACAGTTGCACACCTCATTGCTGGTTGTGACATACTAATGGCAGAAGGACTGTATACTGAAAGGCATAATAATGTGGCAAGACTGCTGCACTGGGGATTGTGCAAACATTATGGTACTGAAGTGGCTGAAAAACGCTGGAAACCTGAGCCACAAAGCATCATAGAAAATGATGAAGTATACATCACATGGGATCATCCATTACCAACAGTTCAAAATATAGATGCTACAAAACTGGATGTAGTGGTCCAAGAAAAGAAGACAAAAGTAGCACTGATCATTGAAATTGCCACACCTAGTGACTACAGTGTCCTGTCCACAGAGAGACACAAAGTCATAAGATATCAGGATTTGCAAGCAGAAACGAGAGCAATGTGGATGAAAGATACCCAGAGAGTTCCAATAGTACTAGGAGCAGCGGGTTTTACAAATAAAAGTCTGAAATCATATTTAGATATGCTACCAGTACATCTAACTCCATACAAATTAAATAAGGAGTCATTACTGGGCACACTGCGGGTGCTGCAAAGAGCACTTTTGGCTGACATCAAAGAGTGAAACAATACTAATTTCATGAACTTTAATCATACTTTGACTTAGGAATGGGGTCCATTCCTGTCATGTTATTAGAAATCCAAAAGATTTCGAGAAATTATAAAGGGAGATATCATTATATCTATTATTTACTAGGCCTTATAGAGATTCCTCATGACTGGAAATATACGCTTGTTAACCTGTCTTTACAGGAAAGGGAAGTAGAACAAGCCCAGAGTCATACAGATCCATAAGTTTACGTTCATGTTGTGGAAAAGTAATGGAGAAGGTAATACTGGATAAATTGTTGTCAGAATTGGAAAGGTTGGGACTTGAAACCATATATCAGCATGATATGTTGAAAATAGATCTATTACCACCTTTAACATGATGTTCTATAGCAATCTAATAACAGCTATGAATGAAAAATTGCACTAGGATGTAATGTATATAAATTTAAAGTCAGCATTTGACAGGGTCATACACAAAACACTGATTAATAAATTAGAGGAACTAGGTAGTGATGTACTTTTAATAAAGTGGGTAGCGATTGGACAGATGAAAATTCTTTTTTACAGTCAATATGTCCCACAGGGCTGTCCTAGGCCCATACTCGTTTAGCTTGAATTTTTCAGACCTATATATTTTTCATGTATATTTTTCTTCTGAGGTATTCTTCAGTCTGTATGCAGATGACTTGAAACTAAGTAAATTGATTGCATATGTTAGATATGGCATGTCTGAAAAAGAACTTGACTAGATTGACCATTTGAGCACAGGAGAATAATATGATGATAAATACATCAAAAACTAAGAGATTTGGAAGACATGAACTGAAAGGTGAATATTTAATAACAGCACACAATGATTGTAGACCTGAGTATATGAGTAGATTCAGCTTTGAGTTTTTCTAATCAACCAATTGATGAATGATAATTATAGAACTGTACATTGTATAAAAAGATTTATATTGTCCATGACATCAAAAATGATGAAGTCATTGTTTGTTAGTTACATCAGACCCAAACTTGAGTGTGGAATAACAATATGGAAACCTTATAAGAAAACAAGTATGCCGTAATGGAAAAATTACAGCAGAAATATACCAAGGGCCTCTGTGGATGTGAATAAGTTGTTATGAAAGGCTAAAATATCTGAGCTTGTGCAGTGTCTCACAGAGATATTTAAGAGACCGTATTTAGTTATTTAGGGCATTTAGAGACAACCACCTTTGGGAATGTTTGGGGTTATCAAAAAGTAGTAGACAATCATCAGACAACCTATGTAGAATATTCTATAGGAATGAGAAGTGTACTAATTGGTTCTCTGAGAGGGCAGCTGATGCATGGAACAGACTAGTAAATTACATTAAGGCAAGCACTAGTTTAGAAATTTTTAAGAACAGTCTGGACACCTATTATGGGAGCAAGTGTTTTGGTATATTGGCAAGGTAGAAGGGCATTAATGCCCATGCTTGAAATATTTGTATGTATGTATGTATGTATAACATTAAAGTGAAAGACAACAGCCAACTGCATAGGCCAATAAATGCCATAAACAATGTTAGGGTTAACAGCAGCAGTTTACAATTTAACTACTAAATGGTGAGACTATACAACATGCTGATAAGTGTGCTATTGAAAACACAGCATATCTACCACTCAACTGTCCAGATTTTCACAAAATGTCCAGATTTTTCTTCATATTTTTGGCCAGTTTCTCATAAAATGTGTGGTTTTATGGCAAATCACTGAGGATTTAAGTCACTGAATAATGATATACATTTCAGTTTCAGACTTCAAATCCTTCAGAAAATACATGCTAACACAAATTCTGGTATTCTAGCAACTTTCTAAGTTTACAAGAGCAATATTTAAAAATTTGTTCCTATTTTTAGGTCTTTGTCCTACCATTATTTTATGCTCCATCCAGATTTCTTGAAATAAGAGGTTGAGAGGTATGAAACACAGCTACCATTTTTATGAGACATGGGACTTAGAAATTGTACATTCTGCAAGTGCTGAAATTAAAATAAATTGGCATTGCTAAAGAATGTAATGGCCGATAACAGTCAGTGGAGAAGCTTATTCTTGAGTCTTGCAGTCTGAGGGTGCATGTCAGTCCCAACCTCATCAATATTCACTTTGTTCTCCAAAAGCTTGTCTAACCACCATTTAATGGCATCCAGCTCCATTCTTCTTGTCCATTGCTTTCACAAGTAATATTTCTTTGGTGCCCATAACCATACAAGTACATGTATGGTAAAGAGCTGAGTGCCCTGGACTGTCCGTCTGAGCATCACCTACAAGTACAGAACTTAATGTGAGAACTTTAAGTCATTGCTGAAAGCATTTGCGAACAATGATTCATAAGTAGGACTGAAGAATACCCATGATTGTCACTATGACATTTTCAAGTCCTGACAGCATCCTTCTGACCATCTCCTGTCAATAGTCAATTACTGGGGCTGTGAAGAGCTGTTGCAATTTGAAAAATGCAGAATGGCTAATAAAATGTAAATCTAGACAAACAATGGGATCTTGCCCTAGTTGTTTCTGGTCAGGAAGATATTACCTGCTAGCATGAGATCTCCAGCATTTAGGCCATTCTTTAGATGAGGCTGACTGTGCTACCTGTACATAATATGACCACTGTAGCACATCTAGCGGGAAAACATAAGTGGGTGAGTCCATGACTGCATCATGTCATTTGCATCCTAAGTGTGAAATCTGCATTTTTGACTTACCCATAGCAGCGTGATATATCTATATCATATAGCAGGATCTAGACTGCTCATTTTTATGCTGCTGTGCCTTTCTACTGACATGAAATACCAGAAACCTGTATTTCTGTGGAAGCTCCATAAGACTGTGAAGCTACAGTAGCAGAACACAGGCCTGTGAAATAGAGTCAGACAGCTGGTCTCCACTATTATTTGTAGAATATGTGTGCTGAGTCCTTTCAAGAACCATCCTTTTGCTACTGTTGGCTAAACATTCAGGACATTTATCTGTAAGAGGAACAGTGAGCATTGATGAAGAGGAAACAAACATTATATAAAAAAACATATCAACAGTGAATTTCAAATAATGAAGTATGCATCTCACAATACTTGAGATTGATAAAATGAATGAGTATATACCTCTGGATGTAATCACTAGAGGAGGAAGCACAACTGTTTCTAGTACCACCAACAGAAGATACCATGTATATGCTGTACATAAAAGACATTAGAAATCTGGACGCGTGGATGGGAAATCGCAAATTCACCCCTGGGATCTCTTCTGTGTCCCTGCTAGACAGAGGCACAGTAAACTAATCTTAAAAGGGTACCTTCTGTGACCTACTTTACAGAGGCACAGTAGGCTAATCTAGTAAGGAGGCGGAAGCCAAATACACTCTGGCTAGGCTTATAAATGCCCTAGGGCAGATCTACCTATGAACCTATGAACCTATGAACAGGACTAAGAGAAAAATTATTTGGATAAGTATTTTTTTCTATACTGTGCAGCAGTCAGACATTTATTTATTTATTTATTTATATTTGTTGACCAGGAGTGTCCAACTGGACGTAGGTCCATTTTCAGCGAGGCCCGGGGAGAAAAGCTCTACAGTTAAAATAAACAGACAGTAGTTACATTGGATTATATAGCGATTAACAATTTAACATAGAAATTACTTACAACATATTTACAGATGAAGAACATAGTACATCAGTAGACAACTAGAATCTTTATCTGTGAAGTACATAACAGACATTAACAAATGTTACAATAAGAAGTTCCTGCTGTATAATAAGTACTAGGCTTATGAGCATCTGAGCTTGCTATAATCAAGGTAGTTAGTAGAGTGGAAAGAAAGGTAGTTTCTCAGATGTGTTACTCCTCGGTTTTAAAGGACTGGATATACATTTACAGGAATCATCTATAGTATGTTCAGCTGAAACAACATCTCTTACACTGACAATCAGCTTCCTGAACACCATTACTGTAAGACACACTGAACATGTGATTTTGTATCTCTGTGACACTGTAAAGTCTGATAACTTTGGTGGCACAGTCCCTTGAAGTGACAACTGCTGGTGCACAGAAGGCTTGGCACTTTAAATGTAGCTGAGGCGATCGAGATGTTGCAGTCCTCGGGTGCTGTGCGCTCTCTAGAAGCCATTGGTGTTGAATGCTGTACTGGTGGATATGAAGGAATTGCCTATGATTACTATACTTAAACACAATGTGCTTGATTTGCAAAGCTAAAACTTAGACAAAACTGCAGTTTAGAAAAGTTTTATCAATAATTAGACGTGCACGGTGATGTAACACAGCAATACAATAGGCCAAAAGCACAATCTGATCCATGCCGTTTATGATCTTTGGTTCACCCTTAGTACATAACACGTTTGCCTAACCTGGCATGCAACTTTTGTTCACTTTGAATGACAATACAATAACATAACCAAATAAGAAATCAATTCATAAAAATGTTTACTCAGGCTACCACTCAAGAATGTACAGATTACGAGGTATGTATGCTTGCCTGCTCACACTGTAGCAATGTATTATGTACTGAAATACATGATCCTTTCTAACATCAGATGAAGATGGAATCATTAGCAATCACTCTTCTGACAAACACTGATTTCAATTACTTTGTCAAATTTAAAATATGTTTGCAGATACATGAATAATAATGAACAACCTTCCCACTTTGACTCACTTATCAAGGAGGATTTTTGTCCCGCTCGAGTGTGATGACAGCTACAGTGAGACTTGTCAACCAAGGTTTTGCTAAAACTGGCATCAAGTACTTTCTTTTTTCCTTTGCGTGAACAATTTGTTAAGACTTCTTTCTCCCATGCTTCTTTGTGATGGTTTTAGCTGCTGTACTGTTATGGTAGACATCACTGATGCAATACCTATAAAAAAACTGGTAATCTAATATATGAAATAACATAAGATTGTCACACTGAAAATGAAAAACTACAAAGGCAGACAAGAACACTGCCAAATGAAATATTAGACTCTTAGCTTGCTTCAGTACTCCTTGCTTCATTGCCATAACTAGTACTTCAAGAAATCACAAACTATTATAACAGGGATATCCATATGATGTATGTGGACACATTCTCATGGCATCCCATTTTGAATGCAGATCATACCTAGTACTTATTATGGGTGAAAATACTGCAAATAGCCATAATGATCTTTGGACAGTTCTGGATCAAAATATTAACTTCCTTCCCATCATTTATTGATTGCAAGCCTTTTTAAGTTTAAATGGTAGACACACTACAGTGTAAAGCAATGCTGTGTAGGGATCTGGCAGCGTCAGTAAATTAACAAATACACATTGCCTAAAGCTAATGCAGCTTCACTTTTTCATTTATCAGTTAAAGTCCATGACCATACAGCTGCATAGCATGTACTGAAATGAGCAGGCAGACTAGGACAGTGACCCAAATCAGTGACTGCAGAGAAATTTCAAGTGAGACAGTATGACCCCACGGGAATACTGCAGTTTTGCATGTACACTTGACTGTGAAGTCACTGTTATATCATACATTCAGAGGTCAGAGAAGTGACAGCAATGATGGTGGTGTAAAAGACATACACTGAAGTGTGCTGTGTACACAGACACGGGTTGTTGGCACACTTCAAACCATATGTCTTCTGATGGAAATTTCACAAGACTGTCCATGACAATCAATCCAATTTCATTCAAACAATTGGTGGTCTCCTGTCCACTGACAGCTACACTCTTGAAAAATAATATACATATGCATGTCTGTATATCATATACAATCATACATCTGTCCAAATGCATACACACAGATATCAGCATCTGCATAAGTGTGTATACATTCAGATGGTAAAACCCACAGATCCTCTGAAGATTATCTCTTGTTTGTTGTATACTGTCTGCACTCCATTTACCTACCCCAGTTAGAACTCCTATTATGTACTGACGACATGATTATCTATAGATCCAAATCAGCATATCAAGTAATCCAATCCCAACTACAAACTGACCTTCTGGAAGTAAAATACTAGCTCACCTCTAAAAAGCTTCTCCTTAGCCCCCCAAAAATAATGGCTATGCTCTTTTTTGTAAGAAAAGACATTGCAAAGTTCACAGCTTACTCAAGCTTTTTGACGAGCATAACAACTTTATTAACACCATCATTTAAATCAGTTATCTAGCTTAGTTCTAAAATCAATTACCTCTTTTTTCAGGGGTTATTAAATATGTCAATTACATTCACTACCAGGTGGAGTAGACTTTGGGAAATATGTCCTGTGTGCAAAACTTCAGTATGGATTATTCTTGTTTACTACCTTCTCTAACAAAAATACATCGACACTACAGACCTTATGTAATAAAATATGCAGCTTCATCAACAATTTCCCTGTCCTTGAACACCATTCTTACCCTATCCTACACAAATCTCTCCACAGTATAAGGGATATCCAACCTACCTCTGGGCTCCCAGCTCTTTCCTTTACTCCTCCAAGAGGTCCCTTCTCCACTTGCCATGAAACTTGTCACTAATACACTGATATAACCTCAGAAGTTAACATATAGTGGGCCCTATTTTACAAACCTCATCATATAAACTACATAACTATGCCTCTAGTTTATCTTTACTTGCTCAAAAAATGGTGGCAATCTCTTCCTCATTATCACTCTGAGCATATTAATTGCACTAAGTTCAAGACCCAGCTCAAACAGTATATGCGTCTACATCCTGTAAATATGTACATAGCCTCTCTTTCTCCTTGGTCACTGTCACCTTACATTTACATTTCTCAGTCCCCCTCTCTCCTTGGACTCTGAGTATTTACCATTACTTATCTCTTGCTTTATACTCAAACACCTTTGTTACCCCTACAATTTCCAGTGCTAATCCTTCTTCTCACGCTTTTCTTGCAATTCCTCTGACTCCACTTTTTCACTTATAAAAATTTCACCTCAACATAATGTAAAATTTGTACACAGCGTTTTTTGTGACCAGTTTATTTACTTTGTGAGTGTAGCAGATAGTATCTCTCATCTTTTTATGAGATATTGAGATGAATTGTTTTACCTTAGTGTTCTTGTGCTAGTTGTAATGGCTTCATTACTGTTTTTAGTATTTTAAATGTAACTCGGGCTGAACCTGTAAGTGGTCATTTTGCAATCAGGGCTGTGTTCCAGGAAACGAATACCATCTCTTTTCAGGGGAGACATGATGTGGTATTCATACTGACTAGGAGCAATTTTGCCAGGGTACTGGGCAACTTCCCAGTATATGACTGTGCACACACAGATGTGTAGATGTATGGTGTGCTTCTATGTATTACATAGCCAACCAAAGTGGAAGAAGAAGACAGTGTTGAAACTACCAAAGTGTAAAGACCAGTGAAAAAAAAAAACACCAGCACTGCTGAAAGACCAGACTCAGATCCAGGTCAAAAATGAACTTTAATAAAACAAAAGAAAAATGAAAAAGACATAAATGCTTTAACTTGATCAACGCGTTTTTCTTCACCACCGGACTTCCTCAGATGAAAAAAGTAGTACACACAGCAAGTATATATATCCTGATACCCATAATTGAATCTGAACTTAATTAATAAATAAATCACACCTTTAAATTACATAAAACTTAACCCATTACTAAGTAATTGGTTTGAATGTAATCACAGTGTAAAACCAATTATAACTTATATTTTATAATATTAAAAAATAGTAGGCACATAAATAAATAAATAAAGATCCTCAGGTACCATCCCTCCATTTCTAAACAAATCCCCTCCAACATATAAATACAAATATATAATACTCCAATAAAACCGAATAAATATATATATATATATATATATATATATATATATATATATATATATATAAAATGTTTATAATAAATACATATTTTATCTCACCATCTTCTGGCCAAATTACCTAATTACATTTATTAAAATATATAATATATGTAAAATATTCACAAAACCGACAGATATTAGTAGTAAAAAAGCGTATTGGTAAAAAAAGTTGATAATAAAAAAATAATAAAAATATATTATTGTTTTTGTAACTGTAAGTTTTGGTACAAGTATTTTAAGTACGCTTTTAGGAATTATAATATATTTAATGATAGTACAGTCAATATTAATGAAACATATTTAGTTTGTTCTCAAAGGGTTTTAAGTTTATTCCTAGGAAGAAAAGTGATATTAGTAGTGTTTTAATTGATCTTAAGTTATTTTTATGCAAAAATAATTTTGAACTAGCATTTCCTGTAGGTAATAATGATCTGAGGGAGGGGGAATAACTCAAGAAAAACAGTTTCTATAATCCCCTGTTACACCCCAGTTAAAGAACTTTGAGGCGGTGGTACAAAGGGAGTTGAGGCATGTTATATAGTCAAATAAGTTTCATTCTAATCTTTCCCCAGATGCAAAAAAGTTATTAGAAGATTTGAGAAATAATGAAAATTTAAGAATTATTAAACCTGACTGGGGGGAGACTGTGCTTATGGACTCTATAATTACAAAGCCAAAGTGATGGACATTCTTGGGGATATAAGTAAATATATGTAGCATATCAGAACATTGATCTGGCCATAAAAGATTTATTAAATGAAGGGCTGATTGATCTGGACACCTACCATTACTTATATATGGAAAACCCAAGGTACCTTCCATCTTTGGTATACCAAAGACACATAAGAATGCTTTGGACCATCCACTGAGGCCAAAAGTGTCTGCCAATGGGTCTAAAACTTTCCCATTGGTGAAATGTTTAGACTTTAAAAAAGATTTGGATGGGGAAAATAGTATTTTAAAAGATTCATGGGATTTTTCAAAGTGTATCAAAGCTGATCTATTTTATGAAGAGTTAACCTTTGCTACCACTGACATAGTGAATTTGTTCACTATGATCCCACATGACAAGGGGTTAGAATGGTTTGAAAAAGATATAATTCAAAAAGGTGCTTTTACTAACGATGAGTTTCAGATTTTTTCCAACAAATTAGTGGGGTGGCAATGGGGGCATGCTGTGCCCTGACTTACACTAACATTATACTTTTGATGTGGGAACAAAAGTTTATATTTAATTCTGCCTGTGCTAGCTGTTGGAAGCTTTACAGGCATTACCTCAATGATATCTGTATTTTTTGCAATAACACAGAGGAAAAGTTAAAAGAATTTATTTCCTACTAATTTTGACCGATTGTTTGAAATTCACTTAAGAGATTTCCTACGATAGAATGAATTATTTGGATATTACTAAGAAAAGGTTGAGTGAGACAAGAGAGTTCAAGTCCACTGTGTACAGAAAGGACACTTTTTCAAATTCCTATTTATATTATATGAATGCCCACCCACACCATCAAAAAAGCAATATGGATTTTGAAAGGGAATGCGAAACATTAAGAGAAATGTTTGTGGAGAAGGGATGCCCACCAAAACTGCTTCCTGAAGTTAAGAATGAGGTTGTGGTGAGGAACAGTGATAGGTTTTCTCCCCTCCTAGGAAAATATATTTATACCCTAAGAGACAAGGATGTGAGGAATGACTTATTATTAGAAAGTGAAGATAAGGAAACAGGTTTCAATGTTACATTTGTGACCAGTTTTAGTGGAGACACTGGCATCAGTAAAAATATTTTGAAGGAGTGGTTAAAATTTGCAAATTTATCTGATTTGGATACTATATTTAAGACCCCCTTACATTTATTTTTCATAAAGGGCTGAGTTTAAAAGATTTGTTTGAACGGAAAAGTGCTTCTCTAGGTAGGGGAACACTTAGAAAGGCTGGAACTTATAAGTGCGGGGCTTTTCCTTATTGCCTCTGTATTGTACGGGTCTATATTATTTCATCAAATGGGTACTCAGCGAATACCCATTCATTGAACAACTATTTATTGAAGTTGCTCTTCATCGAATGGTGGATTTTTACTAGGGCACACAAGCAGTTGGCCAAACAACACAGTGAGGGGGTACACATAAATTGTAGGGATAAATACATTAGTGGAAAAATGTACACTAACTCTAATACTATATGGGTGATACATATTGCTTTATGTAGGGCATGCAAAGCCTTTTATGTAGGGAAGACTGAACAGAAGCTCAAAAGAAGAATATATGAACATCAATATGATGTTGAGTAAGAATGAAAAAAATGCTTTTTACAAACATACGTTGAAATGTAATTTTTCTAGGTTTCAGGTTTTTGTGTAAGTAGAAGTTGTAGTTGACATCAGAGTTGGGCCCTGGGAAACAAAAACTAAATCTAAGGAATTATATTGAGTTTATTTTAGAAGCCAATAAACCACCAGAGTTTATTGAGCACATATCCCTAGCCCCAGTTTTTAAGATGGTGGCCGCTATTTTACCAATACACTTTTTACTACTAATATGTGTTGTTTTTTTTGAATATTTTACATATATATTTTAATGTAATTAGGGTGTTTGGTCATAAGATAGAGTCATAGAATATGTTTTTATTATATACATTTATATATTTTATATATATATATATATATATATATATATATATATATATATCTATATCTATATATATATATATATATATATATATATATATATATATATATATATATGGGTCTACTTTAGATAATCGAAATATCACTTACCCGACTCTGAAAACGTCAAGATGAAAGCACAGAAAATCCACTTAAATAAACACTTACATCACCGACAAAAACTACAGGTAAGTAACCATTTGGTTACACCTCAACAAAACATGAAAAGTGAACCATATGAAACCCACCCATGTGGGGAGTTTCGCTCTTCAAACCCCTCCCTAACTAAATATACCAACTCCAAGCTCGCACTGTAGTGGGAAAAGGGACAAAGTTTGCCATGGTGGACAAGTGGTTCCTTACCTGTATTTTTTTGTCGGTGATGTAAGTGTTAGTTTAAGTGGATTTTCAGTGCTTTCATCTCTCTATTTTCAGAGACGGGTAAGTGGTGTTTTGATTATCTAAAGTAGACCCATAAATATATATATATATATATATATATATATATATATATATATATATATATATATATATATATAGGTTCATAGGGTCATAGGTTCATACTAGGCTATCTGCCCTAGGGCATTTACAAGCCTAGCCAGAGTGTGTTTGGCTTTCGACACTCATTTTAAATGAATTTTGCTATGCCCTTTTTCGAGGTTAGTATACTGTGCCTCTGTCTAACAATGACACAGAAGTGATACCCAGAATAAATCTACGATCTCCCATCCACTCATCAGGATTCCTCTTGAAGAGAGTCAGTGAGGGACTCTGCCTAACCTGGACAGGGATTTTATTCCAGAGTGAAGGGAGCCTCTGGGTTATGAATCTGTCCCTCCAGCATGTCCTATTTATTTCAGTGCTGAGGTTCAAGTCTCTCGAGCGCGTAGCTCGATGGGATTTGGATTTTCTGAGGTGCAGCATGTCCATTAATTCCGGGTTGGACATGGCTTTATACGTCAGGCACAGATCGTCTCTGAGCAGGCGGTATGCCACTGAGTAGAGCTGGAGTTTCTTTAACCGGGCAACATATGGCATCTGTTTGAGCCCTTTGATCCTCTTGGTGAGGTAATTTTGGGGTCTTTCCAGTTGCTGCAGGTGTCTGGTAAGGTACATCCCAAAAGGGGCATTGTACTCAATTATGGGCCTGATGAGGGATGAGTAAAGAGGCACGATGACCTCCCCTGATCTAGATGTGAATCCCTTCATGATTGGGTGGGCTATATAAAATGTTTTTCTAACCACTTTGGCCACATGGTTGTCGAATGAGAGATTGCTATCAACTTGGGTCCCCAGGTCCCTAATTACTTCTTCCGTACTTAATGGATTACCATCTATGTGGTAATTTGTGGGCACTTTGTTTTTGCCGAAGGGGAGGTCTATACACTTTTTGGCGTTTAGCTTGAGGCCATGGCTCTGGCACCAGTTGTCTGTTTCTATGAAGCCCTTTTATAGGATGCTTGTGTCGGCTGGAGAGTCGATTATGGCGCCCAGTTTGCAGTCATCTGTGAACTTGGTCAGCCACAGTCCTTCCATGTTGGCCTGTACCTCCATGAAATATATACCGAACAAGAGAGGTCCCAGGACTGAGCCTTGTGGGATGCCACTTGTAACTGGTTTGGAGTCTGACATGGCTCCAGCAATTCTAACCATGTGGGTTCTGTCCTTGAGCCAGTTTGTAACCCATCTAGTGACATAGGGGTTTATATTTAAGCTGGTGAGCTTATCTATAATGCCCGAGTGGGGTATTGTATCGAAGGCTTTTGCGAGGTCCAGGTAGGCTGTGTGGACCACCTTCCCCTCGTCAATGGCCTTGGTGACTGTTTCAAAGAAATCGACCAGGTTTAAAAGGCAGGATCTGCCCTTAACAAAGCCGAACTGGGTAGGATCCAGTGTCTGTAGGTCCCCAATATCTTTATTTATGAGGTCCATGATGATCCTTTCCATAGCATTGCAGACCAAGCTAGTCAGGCTTATGGGGCGATAGTTTCCAGGATCCGTTGAGGCGCCACCTTTGTGGAGAGGGACCACTGTTGTTGTACACCACTCTTTGGGTACATATCCTGTAGTAAGGCTGAGACTGAACAGTAGTTTTATGTTTGGGTTTAGTTCTTCTTGGAGTTCATGTAGGACACAGCCCGGGACACTGTCTGGTCCCACTGATGCTGTGTTTTTTGCTTTGGAGAGGGCGGCTCTTACCTGAGCATCTGAGATGTCAAGGGGGCAGCACTCTGCTGGGATAGATATTTGCCCTTTTGGTGGGGAAGGGGGGAAGAAGTTTGCGCTGAACCTGTCAGCTAGGATGTTGGCAATGTCTGTGGGTTTGGTGTATTTTTTGTAATTTTGGACTAATTCTGAGCATATCTGGGAATTCCCACCCAGGTTCCTAACATAACTAAAAAAAGCCTTGTGATTATCCTTAGTGTCCTGTGCAATTTTTCTCTCGAAGCTGGCCTTAGACAATGTTATGAGTGCCCGTAGTTTTTTGCTAATACTGATCAGAGATGCCTTCCCTTTTTGGGATTTTGCTCTATCATGTAGTAGCTTCCTCCTTCTATTGTATAGTTTGTTTATGGCTGGGGTCCACCAGACAGGACGCCTGCCTTTGGAGGATTGGGTCTTGGTTTTGTTTGGGATTGCATGATCCATGCATTCCTGAAGGTGTTCATAGAATGTGTTTATAAAGGATTCTGTGGTATATATATGTATATATATATATATATATATATATATATATATATATATATATATATATAATATATATATTCGGTTTTATTAGATTATTATATATTTCTATTTATACGTTGAAGGGATTTATTTAGAAATGGTGGGTTAGGACCTAATGCTCTTTATTGATTTATTTATGTGCCTACTAATTTTTAATATTATAAAATATAAGTTATATTTGGTTTTACACTGTGATTACAGTGAAACCAATTACTTAGTAATGGGTTAGGTTTTATGTAATTTAAAGGTGTGATTTATTTATTAATTAAGTTCAGATTCAGTTATGGGTATTAGGATATATATACTTGATCATTGTATGTACTGCTTTTTACATCTGAGGAAGTCCAGTGGTGGACAAAAACACAGTGATAAAGTTAAAACATTTATGTGTTTTTAATTTTTCTTTTGTTTTATTAAAGTGCATTTCTGACCCAGATCTGATTCTGGTCTTTCAGCAGTGCTGGTGTTTTTTTATGTCATACTAGGTTTATGACAATTCACACACACGCACACATGCACACACGCACACACACACACACACACACACACACACACACACACACACACACACACACACACACACACACACACATAAAATATATACGTGCAAATCATACAAACACTCCTTTTTCTTTTTACCTAACTCACAAATTTCATTTAATCTTTTAGCACCATTTCCAACTACCTTCCTCGCTCCCATATTGCTTTGCACTATACACATTCATAGTCACACCCTTCACTAACAGCACCTATCTATTCTACCTTGTATCTTCTACTTTTCCCAAATAAACCCTCATTTCTTCCTATTTTACCCACATTCTCATACTCTAACCTTTTAAATCCCCTCATTATTTAACATTCCAGAGAAGATGATAGGACATCCTAACTCTCTTCCTTCATAGAAAATTCTTCTTTCCTATCTACCCTCTCCATCTTTCAGACTCCACCACTACCACTGAATACACTACTGCCCTGCAACTTCTTCTTTCCTTCCTGAGCCCTACTTCCCCACCACCTGCCAGCTGTAACAAACAGATCCCTTTACTTCATCATACTACTCCTCAGCTTATCCTACATTCTTTTCATAGTGGGCCATCTCTCATCCTACAATGACTCTTTAATAACTCTCAACATCTCTCCAACTCTGTTCCAACCACCTATCTACACTTAGGTTCATAGGTAGGTACTAGGCTATCTGCCCAAAGGCATTTATAAGCCTAGCTGGATTGTGTTGGCTTTCACCGCTCCCTTAGATTAGTTCCCTGTGCCTCTGCCCAGCAGAGCCATTGCAGTGATCCCTGGGGTAAACTTTCTGTTTCCCATCCACTTGTCAAGGTTTCTCTTGAAGAGTGTTAGTGAGAGGCTCTGCCTAATGTAGATTGGAATTTTGTTCCAGAGCATGGGAAGTCTCTGGGACAGGAATCTATCCCTCCAGCATGTCCTATTTATTGTTGTGATGAGGTTTAGATCCCTGGAGCATGTGTCTTGAGGGGATATGATTTTCTTTAGGTGGAGCATGTCCATCAATTCTAGGTTGGACATGGCCTTGTATGTCAGGCAGAGATCACCTCTGAGTAGGCGGTATACAGCTGGAGTTTATTCAGTCGAGCTGCATAGGGCATCTGCTTGGGGCCAGTGATCCTCTTGATGAGGTACTTTTGTGGTCTTTCCATTTGTTACTCCCTACTCTCTCCACACATCGCACCAATCCTATGTAATGAGACCACTCACCTTTGATAAAAATATAGACTAATTAATTCCATTTCAACTCAGACCAAAACAAAATTAGGTGAGAAAATTCCCCAAGATACTAAAATCCTTCTAGGAGAAGACATCCACCCTAATCCTGGCCCAACCTGTCACAATGGACATCAAGACAAATCTCTTCCACACACTACTCTAACCCTACAAAAGTCAACCCCCCCATCCCTGGTAATCTAACTTTTGCTACCATAAGTGTTAGAAGCATAAGAAATAAAATTGCTGAACTACATGCCTGGATTACCCAACATAAGCTTGATATTCCTGCTGTAACTGAAACATGACTTAAACCTAGCATACTCAAGTCCAAAATTATACCTCCCAGCAATAATATCATCTGTATTGACTATATAAAGACTGTATAAAGAGGAAAGGTGGTGACATTGCTTTACTATTTCCCAGCAACTACCACATTTACCCTTACAACAAACCAATGCCAAAATTCAATCCAGGAGAGCTTCTTATTACTTTCCTGAAATTAAACAACTATAAATAAATATGTATTACTGTCCTTTACATCCCTCCTGGCAACTGTACAGCTATACTGGAAAATATCCTACATTGGATATCCATAACAATTCCACAAGAAAAAATACTACTGGATGATGTGAATGTCAATTGGTTGGACATATACTCTAACTCCCCTACATCTAGCATGAATTTATTTGGTTTCACACAACTAATTAATAACCCCACACATTATAGCAAGACATCAAATTCCCTATTAGACTGGACCCTAGTAAATAACACCACATCAGGTACAATGCCTGACTGTCTCAGTGATCAGCTCCCAAGCCAGACATCTCATACATCCACTTGAACAGCATGTTTATAACACAGCACACAACCTTCACAGGTTTAACCTAGAAATGTTCATTACTATACTATCATCTGTTAACTCTCCCCTTAGACATTAGACAATGCTGTAAGTGAACTCAATACAACTTTCCTGGAAATCCTATTTAGCTTTACATCTACTAGAAGGAAGAGACTGAAAACAAATAATGCAATTTGGCCAGTGGCATAGCTAGGGAGGGTGGGGGGGGGGGTGAGGGGTGGTCCCCCCCAAAAGGCACTTTTCCAGTCCATAAATCATGTCTATCTACATGAGTTGTTGCACAGACTGTTGACGTGCCATGCATGGAGTTTAACAGATTGTTGACATGCCATGCGGTGCATGGAGTTTAACACACAAGCAAGGAGCCACATGGATGTTTATTTAGGGAATTCCAAGTATGGAACAAGTTCAACTGCAAACACGTAAGGAAATATTTTTATGCAGCTCTCAGTGAGCATATTTATGCAGCTTTAAGGAGAATGAGTTCTTGTGAGACAGGTGCTCTTGTAGATTCAACTGCTGAGTGTGTGTGTGTGTGTGTGTGTGTGTGTGTGTGTGTGTGTGTGTGTGTGTGTGTGTGTGTGTGTGTGTGTGTGTGTAATGCCCCAATTAGGTGTTACTCAGGCTCAAACCCTGTATCTTGTGTACAGGGAATAAGAGCTTGAATTCTCTACCCATTCTAAGAACTGTCCAGGTCTGGAAATGTTTGACTCATACTTTTAGTCTGTTCCTCTTAAAATTTGTGGTTTTCTGGCAAATCATTGAGAACTAAATTCACTAAATAATGACATTTAAGTTTCAGTCTTCTTTATCTTTCAGGAAACTCATGGTAACACAAAACATTTTATTCTAACAACTTTCTAATGTTATACAAGCAATGTTTAAAATGTGCCCCTGGTTTTGTGCATCTGCCCCCCCCCCAATAATTTTGGCTTTTTTTCAGATTTATTGTGCTGGAAAGTTGACAGATATAGTTGAGTGTCAAAAGGATTTTACAAGGAACTTAGAGCTTCAGGGGAAGATAAGTTTAGTAGTGTTTATGCCAACCTTGTTTGTAGCACAACTGGTAGTCTACCTGCTTTTGATGCACAAGGCTGTGGGTTCTACTCCCAGAGTATGTAGATGGATTACTGATACTGTAGTGTGTTGTACTTTAAAGGGGGTGGATACTGCATGTTTGGCTCATACATTTGCTCTGTTCCTCTTAAAATATGTGGTTTTCTGGCAAATCAGTGAGATCTGAATTCACTAAATAATGACATCTAAGTTTCACTCTTCTTATCTTTCAGGAAATGCATGTTAACACAAAACATTTTAGTCTAGCAACTTTCTAAAGTTATACAAGCAGTGTTAAAATGTGTCCCTGGTTATGTGCGTTTGTCCCCCCCCCCCCACAAATAAAGTTTGGCTTTTTTTAGATTTATTTTGCTGCAAAGTTCACAGATATAGTTGAGTGTCAAGTGGATTTTACAAGGAGATAAGAGCTTCAGGGGAAGAGAAGTTTAGTACTGCTTATCCCAACTCCATTTACATTATTAGTAGCACAACAGGTAGTGTACTTACCTTTGATGCAGAAGGCTGTGGATTCTACTCCTACAGTATGCAGATAGATTGCTGATACTGTACTGTGTTGCCCTTTAAAGGGGGTGGATGCTGCAGTCCTGAGAATGTCCTTCTTTGGAGGAGACACCTAGTAACGAATAACCTGTTATCATTTTGCCATTCATTTCCTATTACAATATTACTAGCTTATCATTTTTTAATCTAGTCTACTGCGGTGGTGGTGTTGCGGTAGCGTTGTCACCTCACAGTAAGACATTGCTCTGTTAGATTCTCAGAGCGTCTTCTGTGTGGTGACATGCGTGAATGGGCGTTCCTTCGTTGAAGGTTGTGTGTCAGGCCCAGCAAGTCGGCATGTAAAAATCTACTGCCAATCATTAGCGGACCGGAGTTCCGCTGTGGTGACCCCTAACCGGAAAAAGCCAAAAGACACAACAACAACATCATTTTTTAATGTAATATAGACAATTTATTCTTAAAGGGCAGCAGGCATTTTATTTGTAGATAAAACAATGATTTAAAGTTGCTTGCTAGCAGCAACCTCTTAATTAGCTACAGATATCTTTAATGTGGAATTATTTAGAAGACTTTTACTTCTGCAGAGACTGTAAATATTTACTGATAATGGTGGACTGTAATGACAGATGTTTATGTAGACTTTTATGATGGAAATGTTCTGAATTGGGCAGTTTTGTCATTATTGATTCATACATTTTGTTTCATTGCTTACTGGAAAAATGTTCAAAACAATAAATTTAAAACACGCTCTAACAAGTGTGCTGTATTAAACATGGAATATAATTTAATACAATCAGGAAAGTGAATCAAATAACACATGTATGTTTGCATGGCTCTGAATATGTGTGCAAATGACCTATGATTTGAAAACAGCCCAAAGGTAAACTTTATCTGCCACTGGCCAGATGCAGTTTCTTTGAATGTGGGTTTGAATGCTTTTTCAATAAATGTGAGTTTCAAGGGCAAAGAAGCTTTAATGCTGTCTGTTTTCATTGTGAGACTGTATTGCTTTGTTTAACAGATGTCTGTCAGTGTTTGTGCTACAAAATTTAAAATAAAAGTTTTTTTAAATTAAATCCAAATAATCATTGTAGCAGTAAAACATAAAGCAGTGTGCACATTACAGTTTTTATAATAAATGGGGAGAAATAGCCAAGTGATGGGACACTGGAATGGCTGCGGGGGGGGGGGGGGCTGTGTACGAGGGGCCCCATATGACTATAATTTTTGTGAGGGTGAGGGCTGGGCCTCAAAGACAGCCCTGGGAGGCACAAACTTCTAGCTACGCCACTGAATTTGGCTTTCCAAAAAGAGGAGAATGCAAATGCAGAATAGAGAAAAAGTATGAAAAGAATAGCAAAAATATAAAACACTACAATATCTTGAAAAATTTCAGAATGGTTCGCAATCATACTAAAAGCAAATTAATAAACACAGAAAATATACTATAATAACTTTCAGAATTATAGTAAACACAAAGGTAAAAAATTCTGGACAGCCATTAAGGAAATTATGCATCATTGCCATAAATGTAACCCTAACCCCTCTTCCAATAACTCATCACTTGAAACTGCAATACAATTCAGCTTTTATTTCATGGCATCTCTTACAGGGATTCCCCAACATCTAATCGTAACCCTGCCCAGCAGCCATGTATCACCACATCCAGTTTCACCTTCAGACCTGTGCCCACATCCTATATAAAACAACTCTTAAACAACCTTAAACCATGCTCTACTTCACCTGATGACTTCCCAAGCAAATACCTTAAAATAGCAGCCGACAGCATTGTCTACCATGTCTCAATCCTTATACATAGGTCAATCTATGATTCCTTCCACGTTCCCTCTCTCTGGAAAAAGTCACACATTATCCCTCTGCACAAAGGACAACATTAAACAGACATTATTCACTTTAGACCTATACCAGTCTTATCCTCCCTCTCCAAAATACTTGAAAAATATATTCAAAACCAGTTGCTAAACTATCTCCTGCAGAAAGAACTCCCAAGCACCCTCACTAACACTACACTTCTAACATGTACAGATACTGTCAATAAAACTAGAGATAATAGCAAACTAGTCATTTCCTTATTTCTGGACTTGTCTAAAGCCTTCGACAGTTTGTCACAGCTAACTTCTGTTTCAAATGTCCTCATTAGATCTCTCTCAGCCCACCCTTCTACCATTCAAAATCTACATTTATAATAGGTATCAATCAGTAAAATGGGACTCCACCCTTTCTGCATACCCCCCCCCCCCAGTCACTACCCATGTACCACAAGGGTCTATAATTGGTCCCCTCCTCTATAATATTCTCACCAACAACCTCCACACACATACAACAGGCCTCCCTAATACAATACACAGATGATTCCATACTCATTTGCACATCTGATAATGTGGCACACCTCCAAACAATTACTCAGGAAGCTTTAAAGCTTTAACAGCAACTGAAACATGGCTTTGTAACTCATGCTCAACCCTTAAAAAAAAACTACTGCTTCTTTTCCCCAAATCCCTCTTCCAAGAAAAAAAATCTCTCTTCACTTCTCATAGCAAATTATTAGGGATGACAGTGGATGATAATCTTAATTTTGGCCCTGCAGATACAAAATTGAATATGAAAAAGTTATCAAAAACTAGGGATGCTTTATAGAGCCAAAAACTTCCTTACTGACACAACTAAAATTACACTTGACACTACTTATCTCCTCCCACACTTCTTTATGGTGCTCCCATCCTTACTAACCTCCAGCCATCACAAAAATCAAAACTTGAACAATGCTACAACAAAGTTGCTAAATTTGCAGGAAATACCCCTTTTACAACCCACTACCATGTAGAACTAAAAAACTTAAATTGGGTAGAACTGCTTCATCAATTAACATGCACACAGCTTCTTACCACCTATAAAATTATCCAGAATCCATCTGCTTGTCCAGCACTAAATAATATTCTAAACAACTATGTTCCCAGTCAGTTATTATGATATAATGACCAAAACCTCCTGTCTATCCACAAATCTATCAAATCTGCTAGGCATTGTCTGTACTCATACCATATTGCTAAGGTATGGAACTCCTTATCTGTATCTTTCAGGTCAATACCCTCCCTCCAATCCTTCAAAACCATTCTTAAAGACTTCCTAGCCAAAAGCTGGCTTTGTTCTTGTTCAACACCAGGATAAACTATATCCCTAAATGTGAACAAATACCTTTTTATACCTTACATCACCTTACTTTCCCTTCTTCACTCACTTCCTTACTACTATCAATTTCTCTCTCCTGGCTTTCTCTCTAAATATACCATAAGCCTGCTTTTTTCTCACTCTGTATTACAATGCCTGTTTATATTATACTAACTTACCTTTATTTTTTCTATAAACTGGCTAAAATTTCTTTAGCTATTAACTCATTGTCATATAACTTCTATCTATTCTTAACTAATGTTATACTGTCTGATAAAAGAAACTACTACCTACAATTCCAGCAGATTTACCATAATAATCCACAAAAATTATGGGCAAGTATTAACCAACTACTACACCCAGGTCAATCCATTACACCAAACCCACAAGGCACAGACCAGGAGAATCCCAAGCATACTGCCAATGCCTTCAATACCTTTTTCACTGACGCCATTCAAACAATTGCCAGTCAGCTATCACCTAATAACTTAACTATACCTACCTCTAACACAACCCCACCCCCTCCATTTCTCTTCCAACCAGTCCCTACAACATATATTCTTACCCTTATCCAAAAACTGAATCCATGCTCTCCTTCATCAGACCAACTACCTGCTGAATATCTACAGAAATCAGCCAAATCCATGGCCTATCCCATTTCCAGTCTGATTAATAGAACCATCATAAAGGACACATCCCTAGCACCTGAAAAGTCTCCCATGTTATCCCCCTTCATAAAGGCGGAAACTCTACTGAATTCTCCAACTACTGTCCCATAGTACTACTTTTTCCTTTGGCAAAGATTATGGAAAAATGCACCCATAGGCAATTGCTAGACCACCTAATCCAAAATAACTTACTTTCCAGCTGTCAACATGGTTTCAGACCTTCCCACAGCACTACTACTGCCCCCCTTTCCTTTACTGACTGTATTAACAAAAACCGTAACTACAATATGTTTTCCTCTGCACTGTTTATCGATCTGTCCCAGGCATTTGATTTGGTTACTCACCAAATACTTATAAATATCCTCAAATCCCTGTCACTTGATGCACTCACTATAAAATGGCTCCAGTCCTACTTAGATAACAGACAACAGTCGGTGCTTTGGCACAACATTCTATCTACCCACCCTTGGCGACCTTCAAGGGTCCATATTAGGACCCCTCCTTTTCTCCATATTTATCAATGACCTTCATCTAGCAATCCCCCAAGCTACATGAATACAACACGCAGATGATTCCACACTTATATGCTCAGCCACATCCGCTTCCGAACTTCACTCCCTTAACCAAAAGGTATTTAATACAGTAGAACAATGGTTTACACAGCGTTGCCTCCTCTTGAACCCCCAAAAAACTAAACTCCTCCTTTTTAATCCTACTCGCAAGTCCTTTCCAATAGATTTCTCAGTTACATCCACTAATGGTACTCTTATATCACCAGACCCAACTACCAAACTACTTGGTATCACCATTGACAACAACCTTAACTTTGACATCCATATCAACAATACTATAAAAACTGTTAACAAAAAACTAGGTTCTCTCTACAGGATCAAATCCTTTCTTTCACCAACAGCCAGAACAACTATTGCTCACACTCATCTAATCTCTATACTCCTCTATGCCTCACCCACATATACTAATCTATCTACGAATAACCTCAACAAAATGGAAATCTCCTACAATAACATTGCCAGATTTTCTACAGGCAACCCATTTAGAACCCACCATTTCTATAATCTAAAGCAGCTAGGATGGCTTGAACTACAGAATCTGCTTAAATTCCACCAACTAACCATTGCCCATAAGACTCTTTACCAACCTTCCAATACTCCTATACTATCTACCCTCATCATCCCCTATAATAATCTGAAGTCCTTATGTTCATCACATAAACTTCTTGTAAATACCTCTAAATCTAATAACAGGGCTAGGGATTCTCTCTTCTCTAATACTGTTGGAAAATCCTGGAACCTTCTTCCCAGTGAACGTTCCTCACTTTCCTCTATATCACTTTTCAAAAGCAGACTGAAACTTTTCCTCAGAACACACTGGTTATGCCCCTGCACTAAACCTGACTAATCATCTATCTCTTCAAACTAGGCACTGCCTACCCTATACTTCTCATTAACAAGTTCTATTTTCCTTATTAACCACAATACCGTTTCCTCTACATAACATTATTTTCATCCTCTGTGCTTACTTATTAGTGTGACAACTCTTTATTAATATAATAATACAATAAGCTGCCTTCTTTGTTATATTGTGTATTCTACCTGCATTTTGTATTGTACCTGTATTTTGCACTGTGAAGTATTCTGCCCTCTTTGATAATTCTGTGTTAACCTGTAATGTTCATTGCATATATAAATGTTTTTGTTATTTATTTATTATTTTTTTTTGTTTATTTTTTTCACGGAACTTATCTCTCCGGGCCTCTACTGAAAATGGACATGTATCCAATTAGACTAGCCCGGTCAACAAATGTAAAATAAAATAAATAAATAAGTAAAATGTTCTCATATTATGTCTAATTTGGTATAATTATAAACTGTATTTCTTTTTTGTATTATTTTTAAAAACTGTAAAATTATTTTGCTTAACATGTTTTACAATACTTTTCTCCCGGGCATCAAGTAAAAAGGGGCTCCTACCCAGTCGGACTTTCCCAGTAATCAAATGTTAGTCAATTAATAAATGAGCACTGTTCATCATTGTCAGTAAACCTAATTTTGGCTTTTATTTATTTTTCATTTGTTAACTGGGAAAGTCCGACTAGGAACAAAGCCAATTTTCAGCAGAGGCCCAGGGAGAAATACTCCAGATGCATGTCTTTGCAACATGAGAGGAAACTGGAGCACCCAGAGGAAACCCACACAAACACAGGGAGGGCATACAGAAGGCACCCCAGCCAAGACTCAAACCAGAGTACCTCTTGATGTGAGGTGACAACTCTACTGCTGCACCATTGGGTCATCCATGCTTGGTAGGTATTGGTAGGTGGTGTGCTCTGTAAACTAAATTCAGAATATGCGTAACGGATCCATAAGTCTCACTGGTTACTGCATCAGGTTGATGCCAGTAGTCCTTCATACTCTGGCAACATAGATGAACTGAGTACTGCCATCTCATCTGTGGATAATCAAATTGCATTAGGTGTTCTGAGGCACTGTAGTAACTGCCTTATGTTTATAGAGTGTTCAGTGTTTCTGCCAGTTATTAGTACAATCTGTCTGAGATGTAAACATTCAGGAGACATGAAGAAGAACACAGTGTCATACCTCTACAACACACCCAAGGCCTATAACGTGCTGTGCCTGTACAAATAAATTTATCCACGCCTTCGTGAATGTAACTAAGATATGCCTGGGCGAAGCTGACAAGGCATCACCTAATGCTGCTGACAAATACGGAAAACACAAACACAAGAATCACTCTGGAAACAGGACAACGCATGTAAAGTCCTGTGCCTGTGACTGCAGTCCTAGCAAATACATTATAACTCATAAAAAATTACTGAATATGATAAAAGAACATTTACATAAAAATTACATTTTATAAAACAATTTTACCTCATGCCTCCATAACCACTTTCTTCCCTCCAGTATGTATTATATTGCAGTACAACCTACAACCAACCACATATTATCACTGTTTAAGGCTGTACAAAGAGTTATGTAAAGAAAAAAAATCAATGTTCACTATGTAAGAATACCTACCTTTACTTGGAAGGTACCTATGTTTACATCGTAGGTAGGGTAAGTTAGTGCTCCAAATAACTGAGATACAGGCATTAATATGTAAAAAGGTGAGAAAGATGTTCAACTAAACAAGCACTTCTTATAATTTTATTTATTTTTATTTACTTACAATTTGTTGATTGAGTTAGTCTCAGTAGGCTAATGGCCTCTTTTCAGCGGGGACTCTAGGTGTTATTCATACTGACTAGGGGCAAATTGGATAGGGCACTAGGAAACTTCCCCATCTCATTTGATAACTGCCATGCGATCTTTTACATCCACCTGAGCTACCACCAACCCAGGCAGATGGGGCTTCAGTTTAATGTTTAATCCAAAGGATATTTTTTATGCATTATTACATTTTGACACTGAAGTGCAAAATAATAAAATGAAAATCCTTTGCATATTCTCAGGTCACACCAATAAAGTATTTAATTGCTGTTGGTATATGAATAAAGATACTGAACTGGTAACTGTAGACCCATTAACTTGAGTAGTCTGATTGAGAAAGTCATAGAATGCACCATAGCTAAACTCAAACAGTGTTATCTCAAAAACCTAGCAGGCTAAAAGCACATCAGTTTGCCTTTGGGAGATGCAGATCATGGACTGTCATCTTAGTAGACATTTGTGGGAAGGTTATACCTGCCTTTTTACAGAGGTCATCATGTCCATCTGATCAAACCATTGCACACTACATCATGCTAATGCTGTCATTATAAAGAAGACATGTAAATTATCAATAGATCCATACCTCCTGAGGTGGAAAGCCAACTGTCTAAAAGATGGAACCTACATACTTAAGGAGACAGGCACATCCTAAGAAAGTATGCTGCTACATAAGTCGTGACATGTTTCAAGGATGACTGCTGGGATCACTGTTTCTTGGGAAATGCTTGTTTGATCTCAGTGAGGATATGCTCTTACCTAGAACTGCAAGTGACTGCAGCCTGGTCATTGTTGTGAAATCTCCCTCTGATGCCTATTCGTTATAGCAGGAAATAACCTTTATAAAGTAAGTGTTGTACAAAAAAGAGAATAAAATAAAAGGAAAAACAGTACTGTCACATTTGGTAAGCAACTCCCTCTCTTTCCCTCATCTTACACTATAGTCAATATCTCAGTATGAAATGATCATGGAAATTGGTGATCTTTGCACCTTAATTAATGGCCCTGCTATTAACAAAAAAGTATTGTTTCACTGTCAAGTGTTGTCATATGGTCAGTTTTCTAGGGACTGTAGTTTATCTATACAAAAGCTTCACAGACTTTGTTTTGTGCTACTACTGTGTGATCACCACATCGTTGTTAGCTGGTCACAATGTGCAGTATATTACTGACTGAAAATCATGATTCTTCAGTGACTGATTCACCCATATGTCATGTGTATTAGGTGAGCTAAATAGAATGATTTTCTGACTATTGTTGCTACATGACAATAGCTGACAGTGAAATGATACTTCTTTTTTGTTGTAGCAGGGCCATCAGTGTTAGAAATGGCACCAATAAGCACAGTAATTGATTCAAAAAGCAGAGGGAAAAGTCATGTTACTACTGTGCAATACAAATAACCTTTGCACAGGAAGTGTTTGCATGGTATGCACATATAAACACAGTGTATATCGAATGCGGAATTCCATTTTAGAAAAGAAGTCCATTACTCTGATGAACATTAATGACAAGGATTGTTTATGGTTTCGCACTTCATCAATAAGATTCTGATGTGGCCTGCTTCCGTTTAATTAGTGATGTAATCACAGCAGAAGACATATTGTGCACGAAAAATGAGAACAATTAATGAAGAATCTATTAAACAAAAGTATAAGCAAGTATGCCTAACAAATCCAATTCCAGTAAGGGGAACAACACTGCTCTATATGCAGTCTGAAATGAATTTCTGTTTTGTATGGATGTACCACTTTTATGATGCTGAAATGCTGTTGGGGGAGGATCGAAAAGAGTGATTATATCCAAGTATTTTTTTAACAGATTTATGTGCGCATCATCCATATCAGTTGGACTGTATGCATGTACTACAAATAACACCAACAGGCAGTAAAGTCTAAAAACAGCCATTAGTGCTATTTGTGGTATACAATGGTGAAGTGGATGATTTATCTCACAGTGCAGGGCACGTGGTTGATTTTTAGTTTACGCTGTTGCATTTCTATCTTCTTTAAGCAGTATCTAAATTGATTTTTTTCACCCCTTCCAAAACTGACTGATTGGCTGTTCTATATTGCCCAAATATTTTGCTGTCAGTTACTTTTGGAGTGTGTGATATTTGCTTTTGACAGAACTTGTGCATGTGATGGAGTAAGGCAAGGAGGTAAGGGGATATGTCAGGGTACTGCAGTATGGCAGGGTACCTGGGAGGCTGGATTATGGGAAGGCTGTTTGGAAGGCTAGGCAGGTAGTAAGTGGAGCAAAGCTTTTAAGAGTAGGACCAATGCAGTTATGTTTTCAAACGAGAGGAATCAATGGAGTACTGGGATAAGGAGAACAAGTGGCATACAGGTATGTGGCTAACAGGTAACAAGAAGAAGAAACAAAGGACACAAACAGGAATGAATTAAGTGGTAGTATGTAGTGAGTAGGAAGTATAACAAGAAGGAGCAGTGAATCTGAATGTGGGAAAACAAGGTGAGATATCATGCAGGGTGTAGGGGATTTTGTCACTAGTAGAACCATGTGAATAACAAACAGGATATAGGTTACAACAGTACCAGACACACCTTTGGAAAATGCTAACCAGGCACATAAATGTGGCAGTCAAGAGGGATAGAGGATGCAGTGCAGACAGACAGAAAAATGGAAAGAAAAATAGGGATCAGTCCAGAAAGCTTGTGACATTCTTGGTTGTATACCCTGTTATATTATAAGGCCAAGGAGCTTGGAAATAACTGAGAGGTGCAGAGTATCACTAGATTACTGGTGTAGGGCAGTGATGAGGGAGACAAGAGGTGTAGGTCAGTGATGAGGGAGACAAGCGGCATAGGGCAGTGATGAGGGAGGCAAGAGGTGCATGGCACTGATGAAGGAGACAAGAGGTGCAGGGCACTGATGAGGGAGACAAGAGGTGTAGGTCAATGATGAGGGGCACAAGAGGTGTAGGGCAGTGATGAGGGAGACAAGAGGTACAGGGCACTGATGAGGGAGACAAGAGGTGTAGGTCAGTGATGAGGGGCACAAGAGGTGTAGGGCAGTGATGAGGGAGACAAGAGGGATAGGGCAGTGATGAGGGAGACAAGAGGGATAGGGCAGTGATGAGGGACACAAGAGGGATAGGGCAGTGATGAGGGACACAAGAGGTGTAGGGCAGTGATGAGGGAGACAAGAGGAGCCAGTGGTATTTGTTGAAGACCACTTACACTCCCACAGTATGGGGAAGCTTGTAGCAAAACAAAAGATAAGGATTGCAGAAAGTCATGTTCTGGGTTCAAGAGCCATTTCTCCTGAGTATGACTGATATAATAGCCAAGAATAGGGCATTTAGTCAGGCATGGTGTGCTCATAGTAAGATACTCAAAACTAGTAAGTAACAACAGATCAGTGCACAAGGTAATCGAAAACAAAGGTAGACATAGCTGAGATAATGCAAAATGTGGTCAGTATGGAATGGGGACAGAAAGTGGCACTCTCACAAGACAAGGTCTCCATGAAGGATATTGTTGGCTGCAAAAGATGACAAGAAATGTCACATGAATGATGTGTAAGTAGGGAATTAATAAATTAAAGTTTAGTTATGAAGACTGACTGCAGACCTCTTTGGGCAGAAGGGGTGGCAAATGGGTTTATGTTAAAGAATTAAGGGACTATAGGGAGGATAGCAGAAGAAGAAGAGGTGTGCATTAACCCAACCTCTTAGTGCAAGAAATCTGCACAAAGCCAAAAATAATGGGGGAACAAAGGCCCAAAAATAAAGACGTATTTTAAATATTGCTCTTATAAACTTAGAAAGTAGCTAAAATAACAGATTTTGTGTTAGTATGCATTTTTCTGAAGGATATGAAGTCTGAAACTCAAATTTCTGTCATTATTTAGTGACTTCAATCCCCAGTAGTTTACCAGAAAATCAAAGATTTTACGAGGTATAGACTAAAAATATGAGGCAAAAATCTTAACATTCTGTAAAAAACTGGGCAGTTGAGAGGTATGTAAATTGATTATTGGAAAAGGATCATAACATCCTGGATATTACACCAGAAGAGAAAGTGAAGTTCTTAACCACTGGAACCACAATCTGAAGCTTGTGTCAAGCTCTGCTGTGAAATTAGATAACACGAGGATGTCACAGCCAAGGGACTGTGATGGTAGATTGGCATGGTAGAGGATGATGCTGTGACCAGAAAGAAGTAGATATTTAATAATGTATTCAGGGTGACTGACAAATAAGTGAGCAACTGAAGGAAGAAAATATGGCAAGGTGCAGTGAAGCAGAAATAAAAGGGCAGTGTGGTATGTACTGATCACATTAAGTAAAATTAAAAAAAAATAATACAAGGAGGAAAGCTACCTTGTATTATTAGGACGTCAGCAGAAGAGGTGAGATCAAAAGGAAAGGCCTTATGCAGGATTAGAAACAGAGAGAATGTGTGTTTGATAAATGTAAGGATACAAAGAGCAGTTTAGCTATGGAAGTAAAGCAAGCCAGATGAGAAATGGAGACGAAGCCTGCATTTGACCCAAACATAAATATAAAAAGCTATATACAGAGGTCAACGTTAGAAAGATCTCACAGTAGCTAGCTGGAAATAGTGGGAACAAACATGAGATAACCTTACAATGGGAAGACATGCTCAGTGAATACTTTGACTTGGTCTTCTCTAAATAGTGCTCAACAGAATAGCAATAGAAAAGGACCCAAGGAGGTGATTAATTGCAGAATGAATCACACAATTTATTGTGAGAGGCTGATGGTCAAGGCAAAGGTACCAGAGCTAGACAGTAGTGGACATTTCTGTGAAGTACAAGGCTTCTGCTCAGTGATACAGAAGTATTACAATTTTACAGCTGCAATAACATACCATCCTCTGGAAATCAATGCTGATAAAAATATTGGGCTAATGGAAAGTGTTCAGACAAGATTATCAGTGGCCTAAGAAACACCAGGAGAGTCTATCTTTCATGCAAACACACTGCTGTAAACAAGAAGGAATGGGGGAGTACACTGATGACTAGGATCCTCTGGGACACTGTGCCGGGGTGCATCCTAAGGAGAAAAGCATGACTTTATGAGGTGAGACTTGTTGGTAAATGGGAGTGGATTCTGAACACAGATGATGACAACTTCTCATCAGTTGTTCATCTGACTGTGGCTCTGTAGAGAGAAAGAATTCATGAAAGAGAAGATTGCAATGAAGGGAAAAGGGTGGTACAATGAGTGAATTAAGGAGGAGGCAGCAACTGATTACAGTAACTGGCTGCAGTAAAACTGCAATCCTGGATAAACAAGATTGGCTATGTAGACTCCTTTTCCTCAGTTGGTTAAACTGCAGACAGTCATAACAAGATGGCTACATAAGTAAAAAAGGAAGCTAAGACCACCTAAAGACCACTGAACCCCTCAACTAAAACGCAAGTAAATTTAGCTGAACGAAGACTAATGTGAACATCGTTTTCTGCATAACTACAGGATCAGTCATACACAGATCACTGATGACTTGGATTCTGAGCCTGAATGAAAAACGTTTTTTGTCAAATATGGCTGTCATTAAAGACTGACATAATATATATACATATATATATATATATATATATATATATATATATATATATATAGATATATATATATATATATATATATATATATATATATATATATATATATATTTCTTCTGCATTACAGTCGTTTGGGGTATATTACAAAATTATGGTTGGCTACTACCTTAGAAGAAGAATGATGCAAACATAATTATTTAATTACCCCTTTTTTCTTGTTATGCTATGCAACATTCACAATCTGTTTCCTAGTCTATTACACTGAAGTAACATCTTACAGTACTGTGAGCTGTGCAATACATTGGGATATGATTCTTTATTTATAATGAAATTTACATTGTGTTAAAGCATTCTTGTAAATTATATTTAATGTTTTACTTACTGATTGTCACTCCTTGGCAATATTTTTGTATATATACAGTCATTATCAAAGGCCTTAATGACAATATTATCATTTCTTTCATTGTATTTCAAAGTGCATTACTTTGAAGTTATTCTTCTTAGTGTCGTGGACCAGCTCATAGTGATAAAGAGGTCCTATACCAGTTTACATGCCCAGTTAACAAAGTGTAACTAAATAAAATAAATAAGAGCCATAACCCACTGCATAAATGGGTGCTGGCAAATTCCCCCTTAGCATATTTTATTACTGTTTTGATGGGTACTGTTCAGTTTGATAAACAAGTGTCTCTGATTTGCTGACAGAGGCTTGGCTGTGTTTGGTAAACAGGTTTGCAACTATTCATATCTTAATTTTTTTCTGTTAGCACACTTCATCAATAAAATTTTTAAAGATCCTGCCACAGAATCAGTAGATCAGAATATATGTCATATCAGCAGATCATGCCACAGAACTAACACTCAGAAGATGTATCAAACCAGCATTTGTCTTCAGAATGTCAAAATTATGGGTAAGAGCGACACAGTTAATTACCATTTGGTATTCAAATTGAGGAATAAGTAAATCCTCCAATCAGTGGTTCTTGGTGACTGAGTTAGTATATCTAAGAAAGTGGGCATGAATGGAGAAGCTTCGTAAAAATGCGAAATAAAAAAATGCTTTCTTGTTTGATTCATTGTGCTGAAGCTTCATATGCTTTATTTATTCAGACTAAGCTTCAGTCAGTTTCTTCTAAATAAACTATAGATGGAACCTACACCCCTTGCTTTCGAGTTAGGTTTAATTGACCACTGACTTTTTAAAACTTTTTAGACTCCTTTCCTTTGCTGTCCATTAGCCCTCACCCCAACCTTCACAATTATCCATGTGTTACCCAAGTGACAACTCTATGGGTTATTCATTCTGGGGATGAGAACTGGGTGGACCAGGTGTAGGTCCATCATATGTGCAGATGGATGGGGTTTTCTTCTTCTTTACCAGAAACCCCCATGCCCAGTAAGCACTCTAGAAGGATATGCAGTAGGTATACATCGGACTGTCACTCACCTCCATGAGTGACATAAGCCACAAATGACCTTGCCTCCCAGGAGTATATCTTGCATGTTTCTGTGACCTCTACCAGGGAATCGGTGCACTTTGTGTGCCCCTGGACATGTGCCCCCCCCCCCCAAAGAGGCAAGTGGAAACAGAGTCTTTACCTGTCCCCCCTCTCTCTCCACTTCTTCTTCTTGCTGTCGCACATCCCAGCTTCATCAGGTGCCAGAGCCACTGCTCAAACTTGGGTCACCTGGGTGACAGTCAGAGACTTATGTTTCTATGTCATTTGTGGGGATATGAAAAAATAAAACATTGCACTGCAAAACATTAAAAATAATCTCAAGCCTCTAAATGAGCCAGTTATATCAGCAATGATTGTTTGGAGAATGTACGGATACAAATATTTCCAGAAAAAACTACAAATTACTAGATTTGAAAACAGCAGTAAAACACTAAAGCAAAGCTGGTAAAACAGTGAATCATAAATCTATATTCTAAATATACTTTTAGTACTGAAAGCTATGGAGATAGCTCTGGTTTCCTCATGTGAGTATACCTACTCATTACAGGTCAGCATTGCACAGTGTATAGGCAGTGAAATGTTCTAGATGAGGCATAATGCTGTCTGCTAGTACAGTGTTAAGGAAAAATTACTACAATTAATAAAAAGCAGGAAAAGTAGTTGCTTGCTGCCATTGCAAGAGCTGTCTGAAAGTAAAAAATGGGGTCTAACAGCATTTTAAATATGTCTGGATTAAAAGCTGAATATGCTGCACAAATGTTGTATGAGTCCTACTTGTTCACATGATGTAGAGGGAGATGTGAATACTGGACAGCCATAAGGTAAGCACACTAAGTTAAGAACCATTACTCACTTCAGACTGGCAAGAGCATATATTTAATGCATGGGACAATACAAAGCATGGTTGTGCCTGGGAGAAATAAGTGTTTGGACATTTTATGATTAGGGCATGAGTCCATGATGGGACTTTGTTTAGCAGTGCAAAGAGACAAAAGGGGGGGGGGGTTGAACAAACTGGTTAATATGCCAAACGGGCGGAGAGGGTTCCAACCAAGCTGAGCAAAACAGTGTCTGCAAGAAGTCTTCAACCCAAGCAAAACTTGAGCATTTGCACTTAATTTCTTTAGGGGGAATTTTCAATAGGGAAAATGTAAGCATTGTTTATAGTTTAAAGTTATTAAACTGTATTGTAATTTGTAATTTTGAATTATTTTTGCACATACCTTTGTTTCAGAGTCACTGTATCTCACCAGAAAATAAGTGAAAAAGGAATGATATGGCACAGAGTTAATGTGCATTTGGTGAAAGGGGAGAGCTATTCCCACCATTCAACTGACATGCTATTAGTCTTGAATGCATGGCAGGAAAGATCAAGCTTTTAAAGAAGAGTGTTAATGGACTGGCTGAAGTTAAAAAATGTCAAAAAGTATTGCAGGCCTTACATCAAGACTCAGCAAATACAATCCTCCTGCAGGAGACACATAAGTTTAGAGAGGAGTAAGACAGACTAGTTAAATGAGGATTTTGTGATTATATGGGGCAGAAGCAAATGAAGGAGGAAAAGGGGAATACTAACATTTGTGAAAAGGAAGGCACCATTTAAAGTAGAAGAAAGTAAATTAGATTGACATCAAGGTAAAAGGATAACAACTGGGAATATTTTATTGTTTCCAAAGATTAGATTTAAGGAGATGAATATTTGAGTTGGGTATGGGAATTCATGAAGGGCATAATAATTTTAGAGGGAGACTGGAACTTAGTTACAGAAAATCAGAGAAACATGATGTGACAGGAGGTCCTAGGAGGTACAGGCAAGGAAGAGAAAGTGTCATTAAAAAAAAAACTCTTGAAGTTATACAGCTTTGTGGATGGGACAGAGATATTACCAGAGTTAGGGCGGCCAACATACAAGTCACTACAGTTTGGTACTACAGTGGATATAAAAAGTTTATACACCCCTGTTAAAATGCCAGGTTTTTATGATATAAAAAATAAGACAACAATAAATCAGTTCAAAACTTTTCCCACATTTAATGTGACCTATAACCTGCACAATTCAATTGAAAAACAAACAAATCTGTTAGGGGAAAAATATAAAAAATAAAAATCGTACAATACACTGGTTGCTTAAGTGTGCACACCCTTAAACTAATACTTTGTTGAAGTACCTTTTGATTTAATTACAACATTCAGTCTTCTTGGATAGGAGTCTATCAGCATGGCACATCTTGACTTGGCAATATTTGCCCACTCTTCCTTGCAAAAGCGCTCCAAATCTCTCAGATTGTGAGGGCATCTCTTGTGCACAGCCCTCTTCAGGTCACCCCACAGATTTTCTATTGGATTTAGGTCTGGGCTCTGGCTGGGCCATTCCAAAACTTTAATTTTCTTCTGGTGAAGCCATTCTTTTGTTGATTTGGATGTATGCTTGTGGTCATTGTTGTGCTGAAAGGTGAAATTCTTCTTCATCTTCAGCTTTCTAGCAGACGCCTGAAGGTTTTGGGCCAAAAGTGACTGATATTTGGAACTATTCATAATTCCCTCCACCTTGACTAAAGCCCCAGTTCCAGCTGAAGAAAAGCAACCCCAAAGCATGATAATGCCACCACTATGCTTCACGGTGGGGATGGTGTTCTTTTGGTAATGCGAAGTGTTGTTTTTGCGCCAAACATACCTTTTGGAATTATGGCCAAAAAGTTCAACCTTGATCTCATCAGACCATAACACATTTTCACACATGCTTTTGGGAGACTTGATGTGTTGTTTTGCTAATTTTAGCTGGGCCTGGATATTTTTCTGTGTAAGAAAAGGCTTCCGTCTTGCAACCCTATCCCAAAGCCCAGACATATGGAGAATATGGGAGATGTCACATGTAGTACACAACCAGGACTTGCCAGAAATTCCTACAGCTCCTTCAGTGTTGCTGTAGGTCTGTTGGCAACCTATCTGACCAGTTTTCATCTTGTCTTTTCATAAGTTTTGGAGGGACATCCAGTTCTTTGCAACGCCACTGTTATCCCATATTTTTTCCACTTTTTGAGGACTGTCTTCACTGTGTTCCATGGTATATCCAATGCTGTGGAAATTTTTTTGTACCCTTCTCCTGACTGATACCTTTCAACAATGAGATCCCTTTGATGCTTTGTAAGCTCTATGCAAACCATTGCTTTTGCTGTAGCAGGCAACTGAGCAAATGTCAGAAAAATCCTACTGGGTCTATATTACGTGATCGAATGCTTAGGTGATCGAACACCTAAACATCGACCACGTATTACCAAACTGCAAAACAGCGAATGCCAATGGGAAACATTACTGTTGGCCACAAAAAAAATTTAACTTTACAGCCAAACTAACTGGTAAGCCCACCACACCGCCCGACGTGGGGGGCTTTGCCCTCCACTTCCCCCCTAACTAAATATGCCAACTGTCAGATCACTCCACAGTGGAGAAAATGGTAAAATTCAGTGAACGGCCAAGGGAAATCTTTCCCTGCATTAAATTGGCTGGTCGTTGTTTTTTGCTTTCGATATTACGTGGTCGATGTTTAGGTGTTTGATCACCTAAGCATTCGATCACGTAATATAGACCCAATCCTACTAGGACAGCTGAACTTTATTTGAGGTTAATCAGAGTGTCTTTAATTGATGGCAGGTGTGTACCCAAGAAGACTGAATGTTGTAATTAAATCAAAAGGTGCTTCAACAAAGTATTAGTTTAAGGGTGTGCACACTTATGCAACCAGCTTATTGTATGCTTTTTATTTTTTATATTTTTTCCCCTAACAGATTTGTTTGTTTGTTTTCCAATTGAATTGTACAGGTTATAGGTCACATTAAAGGTGGGAAAAGTTTTGAAATGACTTATTGTGGTCTTATTTTTTTACATCATAAAATCCTGGCATTTTAACAATGGAAAAGGACCTGCAGGAACATGCAGTATCATAACATACATCATCCCCCTCCACAAAGGTGGCAAAAATACTGATACCACCAACTTCAGGCCTATTGCCATCCTTTCCCCTCTTTCTAAAATACTAGAGAAAACAGTACATGCACAACTCATGGCACACCTAACACTAAACAATCTCCTCTCCCCTATTCATCGCGGCTTCCACCCTGGCCACAGCACCATGACTGCCCTTCTTTCCTTTTTTGAAACTAGAAACCTCAAATGCGACTCAGGTAAGTTCATATCCACACTATTCCTAGATCTGTCAAAGGCCTTTGACACTATCTCACTCACCCGACATGTATCCCAACTCTCCACCCTGCACCTCTCTCCCACCACCATCACCTGGTTTTCCAGCTACTTATCCAACCACCAACAAGCTGTCCAATGGAAAACTTCAACCTCCCCCTTCCTTCCCACACCCACAGTGTGTCCAAAAAGGTTCTGTTCTTGGCCCTCTTCTCTTCAACCTGTTCATTAACAACTTTCACCAATCCACCCCAGACTCATCTAATTCAATATGCAGATGACTCAACAATCATCTGCTCAGCCTTCTCCCCCTTAGAGCTCCTAGCAAAAACCCAACTAGCCTTCTCCAAAACAGAAACCTGGATGCAGGCTAACCATCTGGCACTAAATGCAAATAAAATCAAACTAATGTTTTTTCCCCTACCAAAAACTCAATTGACAAATCCACGTTCACCATACAGAGCCAAAACTACACCCTCCTTGAAATTGTTCCCAACACCAAGTTTCTTGACATCATTATTGATGAAGAACTAAAATCTGACACCCACATCCACTCCACAATCAAGAAAATCCACCAAAAGTTAGGTCTCAAATTAGGCACAACCACTTCCTAAGCCCCTGTACCCATCAAACTCTTGCATCCACCTTCCTGCTCCCTTCCCTTAAGTATGGTGCCCCTCTTTTCGCCAATCTCCATCGTGCCTTCGGTCCAAACTTGAATCCTGCTACCACAAGATCTCCAAATTTGCAACCAATTCAAAAAACTCATCCCACCACTGCCACTCCCTCCTCACCCACAACTGACTTGAACTACCTAATTACCTCAGTTACCTACAACTCACTATTGCCCACAAGCTCATCTTTAAATCTGCCAACTGCCCAGCTCTCACTACTTCCTTAAAACCTTACATTCCCAACTGCTCACTCAGATCCAAAAAACAAAATCTCCTTCAGGTCCATAAACCTGCACGACCTCCTGGCCCATCTACTGCTGTCCCACACCTTAGCTAAACAGTGGAACTCTCTCCCCACACACCTACGCAACCTACCTATCCATACAAATTTCAAATCTCAGCTACTCTCTCATCTTTCTTCCAAATGGGAATGCCCTTGCCACGCTCCAACTTACACCCCTCCTCCCCTCATTCCACCTTGCACTGACTCATCCAGCTACCTCTACTATTACTTCATCCCAACCAAAACAAACCCTCCCCTACTAAAAACTAATATCTATTGTACTATACTCTCCAATCTCAATTATACTAGTACCCTCTCCATGCATAGTATTTTCCTAACCTACTAATGGCTAGTAGCTATATATTTTGAAATGTTAAACCTACAATTGAGTTTAGAACAAAAATATTCACTTCATGTAAATGTTGAAATTTCTGTATTGAATTATGTCTTTATTTTTGTAACATTGTGACAAGCCAATTGCAATTAAAACAGAGCTTATCTGTAAATGTTTTAATTAACTGTATGAGCTATGTCCTTTTGTAACATGTGAAATGTAACTTGCAATTATTGTGGAGATTTTCTACCCGGGCGTCCACTGAAAATGGGCTCTTCTTGGCCCAGTGGACTTCCCCAGTCATCAAACTTAAATAAATAAATAAAACAAATAAATAAAATAAAGTGATAAAAAATAAAATACAAGATGAGGATATGTGAGTCTAGAAAGAAAGAAGCAATAAGAAATCAGAAATTACAGAGATTACAGGAATTGCAGAAATCAGAATGGGCTCTGTGGGAAACAGAGCATTTGGAAAAGGTAGAATTAGAAAAAAATTGGCAAGACAGATGAGAAGAAAGGGTGAGTAGAAGTCAGATTGCTTTAAAAAGTTTGTTTTATGACAACTTGCCCAAATAGCAGAGAATGCAAGCTGAGAGGTTAAGGCAAATCAAGGCAGAGATATACATAATGGAAACAAGACATCCAGTTCAGGAAGGCTAATGAAAGACACAGCACAGATTAGGGACATAGTCCAATCCATTTATATGCAATTATACTTAAGGGACAATGAGAATGGAAAATGGCAAAAAAGATGGATTTTTACAGGGGAATTAATTTAATCAGGGTTACTGAAGAGAAGAATGCTTCCCAATCACAACTCATAACCTTAGGGGAAATTGAGGCGCACCTTAGTAGTGCTACGGGAGGTAAGACTCCAAGGTGATGGCGTTCCAGTGGAGTTATAGAAGATAATAAAGCAAAAACTCTAATAAATGCCTCATCTGGGAAAATAATGGAGTCAGGAGAAATGCTGTACTCTTGGGGTGAGACGGTGATAACCTTGCTCCCTAGAGAAGGAAAAGACTAGAGTGTCCCAGGACCTTACAGGCATTTATCCACACTTCTACATGATTATAAGGATTTATCCACACTTCGGCATGATTATAAGGATTTATCCACACTTCGGCATGATTATAAGGTGTCTGTGAGTATCCAGGATCTTATAGGCATTTATCCACACTTCGGCATGATTATAAGGATTTATCCACACTTCAGCATGATTATAAGGTATCTGTGAGTATCCAGGACCTTATAGGCATTTATCCATACTTCGGCATGAGTATAAGGATTTATCCACACTTTGGCATGATTATAAGGGGTCTGTGAGTATCCAGGACCTTACAGGCATTTATCCACACTTTGGCATGATTATAAGGATTTATCCATACTTTGGCATGATTATAAGGGGTTTGTGAGTATCCAGGACCTTAGAGGCATTTATCCATACTTCAGCATGATTATAAGAGGTCTGTGAGTATCCAGGACCTTACAGGCATTTATCCACACTTCGGCATGATTATAAGGGATCTGTGAATATTCAGGACCTTACAGGCATTTATCCACACTTTGGCATGATTATAAGGGGTCTGTGAGTATCCAGGACCTTAGAGGCATTTATCCACACTTTGGCATGATTATAAGGATTTATCCACACTTCAGCATGATTATAAGGATTTATCCACACTTCAGCATGATTATAAGGGGTCTGTGAGTATCCAGGACCTTACAGGCATTTATCCATACTTCAGCATGATTATAAGGAGTCTGTGAGTATCCAGGACCTTACAGGCATTTATCCACACTTCGGCATGATTATAAGGATTTATCCACACTTCGGCATGATTATAAGGATTTGTCCACACTTCTGCATGATTATAAGGGGTCTGCGAGTATCCAGGACCTTACAGGCATTTATCCACACTTTGGCATGATTATAAGGGGTCTGTGAGTATCCAGGACCTTACAGGCATTTATCCACACTTTGGCATGATTATAAGGGGTCTGTGAGTATCCAGGACCTTACAGGCATTTATCCACACTTCAGCATGATTATAAGGATTTATCCACACTTTGGCATGATTATAAGGGGTCTGTAAGTATCCAGGACCTTACAGGCATTTATCCACACTTTGGCATGATTATAAGAATTTATCCACACTTCGGCATGATTATAAGGTGTCTGTGAGTATCCAGGACCTTATAGGCATTTATCCACACTTCGGCATGATTATAAGGATTTATCCACATGTTGGCATGATTATAAGGGGTCTGTGAGTATCCAAGACCTTACAGGCATTTATCCACACTTTGGCATGATTATAAGGATGTATCCACACTTTGGCATGATTATAAGGGGTCTGTGAGTATCCAGGACCTTACAGGCATTTATCCATACTTTGGCATGATTATAAGGGGTCTGTGAGTATCCAGGACCTTACAGGCATTTATCCATACTTTGGCATGATTATAAGGGGTCTGTGAGTATCCAGGACCTTACAGGCATTTATCCACACTTCAACATGATTATAAGGGGTCTGTGAGTATCCAGGACCTTACAGACATTTATCCACACTTCAGCATGATTATAAGGGGTCTGTGAGTATCCAGGACCTTACAGGCATTTATCCACACTTCGGCATGATTATAAGGATTTATCCACACTTCGGCATGATTATAAGGATTTATCCACACTTCAGCATGATTATAAGGGGTCTGTGAGTATCCAGGACCTTACAGGCATTTATCCATACTTCATCATGATTATAAGGAGTCTGTGAGTATCCAGGACCTTACAGGCATTTATCCATACTTTGGCATGATTATAAGGGGTCTGTGAGTATCCAGGACCTTACAGGCATTTATCCACACTTCGGCATGATTATAAGGGGTCTGTGAGTATCCAGGACCTTACAGGCATTTATCAACACTTCGGCATGATTATAAGGGATCTGTGAGTATCCAGGACCTTACAGGCATTTATCCACACTTCAGCATGATTATAAGGATTTATCCACACTTCAGCATGATTATAAGGGGTCTGTGAGTATCCAGGACCTTACAGGCATTTATCCACACTTCCGCATGATTATAAGGATTTATCCACACTTCGGCATGATTATAAGGTTCTGGAGTGAGTATCCAGGACCTTACAGGCATTTATCCACACTTCAGCATGATTATAAGGATTTATCCACACTTCAGCATGATTATAAGGATTTATCCACACTTCGGCATGATTATAAGGTGTCTGTGAGTATCTTAGTAAGCAGGCTAGTCACTATTCTCCCTAGACTGGTAAATGATGATCAATGTGGTTTTATTAAGGAAAGGCAAACACATGATAATTTACTAAAGGTGCATATTATTCAAACTGAAGTAGACAGCTATCATGAACAAATGGTTTAATTGAATCTTGATGCAGAAAAGTAATTCATCGGGGTTTGTTGGAAATATTTGTTACAGGTACTTAGAATCATGTTTTTTATGATTAATGGGTCCAGCTACTTAAAAAGATATCTAGGAGATCAAATGCAGTCATAAAGTGAATGCAAAGCTAACAAACCCAGTAGCCAATGAATAAGGCATTTGTCAAGGACGCCCACTCTCAACACTACTTTTTGCATTGTATCATGAGCCTCTAGCTGAAAAAATAAGGCAGTCAAATATTAGGGGTTGGAGGTAGTGTGGGAGAGAGAGAAAAAGATTGCTTTAATTGCAGATGATACATTATTATTTTAAACAGACCATGGAAGGGATATAAAGAGTGTTTTTAAAATACTAGGAGAGCTTGAAACGGTGTCTGAATATAGCATAAACAGGTGAAAGCAAAAGCCTTGGCTTTGAATTGTAGCCCACCCATAAGCTTAATGCAAGAATATCTCTATCTATGGGGGCATTTTAAGATAAAATACTTAGGGTGCGGTTAGCTAAAACAGTGAGTGAAACAGTGAAAGCATCCCAGGACCAAATTAATATAAGTCTAAGAAATTCTGAGGAAATGGGATTTAATATCCCTGGATCTTGACCAGAGAATACAAGCACTCAAGGTATTTTTGGTTCCTCATGTAATATATCTGGCCCAATCAATGGTGTATGATCCAGGAGAAAAATATTAGAAGAAACTTAGAAAGGAGTGCAAATCATATGGAAGGGATTCCATCTGTGGGTGAGATGGCAGGAAAATGGTGCTGCAAGCAGGGGAACGGGGACTTGCAGTATCACTTAGCATCCCAGATTAGACTGATATATCTTTTGGAAAATGAGAATTGTACAGCAAAATATTTTTATTTTAACATTTGTTTACAGGGAAAGTCTGACTTGGAAAGAAGCCAATTTTCAGCAGAGGCCCAGCAAGAAATGCTCCAGATGCATGTCTTTGAAATGTGGGAGGAAACTGGAACACCCAGAGGAAATCCACACGAACACAGGGAGGACATGCAGACTCTGCACAGAAAGCACCTCAGCCAAGAATCGAACCAAAGAACCTCTTGATGTGAGGCGACAACACTACAACTGCAAAACTGCACTGTATATTACAGAAACAGAAAAAAAGATGCTAGTATATCTAGACAGGTATTGTGGAGTCGGTAGACAGTGTGGCTTTGGATGAGGATGACTCAGGATGATAAAACTATATTATATTTGAAATAGGTAAAAAGGATGATGGAGATTCTGAGAGGTAAGGAATATACAAATTGGAAATATGATATTTTTCATTTGGATTGTCCAGCAACCCATTTAAATTAAATACTATAGCAGTCCAAGAATGGTATAACAATGTCAAGCGTTTTTATTTTTGGAAAAGCTTTATGGACCAAGAAAAAAGTTTAACTTTGGGGAGTTGGGGGCAAAATTTCCCATAAGTGACAGGATCATTAGTTTACAGAAGGATTTATGAAATATACAGAGAAACGTATCATGGAGTTAAAAAGGAGATCATTTGTAAAGCCAGAATTAATAAAATTGGTAATACAAGCAAAATCAGAAGTGGTTTGTAGGAAAGGACTAGTCAATAAAATATAGCAAATTCTTTTAATAGTTGGTGGTGCCATAAAAAGTCCCAGAGGGTGACATAGCAGGAACTGTGAGGCAGGACAAAAAAATAAGAATAAATGGCAGTAAATATGTTGAATAATTGGAATAGCAGTAAAATCTAGAAAATGTCGAATATTAGGGTGAAAATGTCTGCATAAGTATTTTTATACACTTCACGAATTGCATAAAATGTTCCCAGCAGTAAGTCTAGACTGCTGGAGATATCAGGGAAGGATAAAAGGGGCTTGAAGCTACAACTCCTGGGAGTGTTCCTGATTAGTGGACTATAGAAAAGATTTAATTGAGTTAGATTAGAGCTAGCATGAGACTAGGAATTAACACAAGCGCATGTTTGTCTGAACTGGGTACAGGGAGGAAAATTGAGTGAACATAAGAAAGCAGTAGTGAGCCTGGTGTTATTGCTTTCATAAAGGGTAATCAATAGAAACTAGAAGTCTACTAATTCTGCCAAGGTACAGGGTCATTCATTCATTTACTGGATGACTTAAAAACATTGGAGGAGTCTTTGAAAATTTGTTGTAGGAGACTGCAGCAGAGGACTTGGGCCTACTGGGAGGAAGTTAAAAACAAGGGGAGGGGAATAAAAGTCATACAATTTGAAGGAGGAAGAGGGTTTAACCAAGAATGAGTCAGACAGCTTTAACCTTTTATGAAACCATGAGTTGTACTGAATATGAAGGTGTGTGTTATGATGAAATTGATAGAGATATGTGATATGTTTAAACACGATATGGAAAAATCTAGTATTGGGTCGCACCTGTTGGCATAGGTTGATATGCAATAATAGGCCTAGAGAAGAAGTTGAAATAATAGCAGCTGCCAGAGTGTGTGTGTGGTTTTGGTTGTGATGGAGTGTAACTCTTGTATCTCTATAGAGTCGCTGGTTGTTTTTTTAGTCATAGGCTTCCTAAGTTTAGCAAAACCATTTTGTATTTTCTGTTCCCAAAGTAATTGTGCTAAGAGATTTGTGTTCCTGAATTGTTATCAGAAATCCTTGCTTAACAGTGACATTTCTCACCTCATGTATATTATCCAAATGCTCACTTATTTTCCCTTAGCATTCACAGTTGCTCCTCCTCTTGTTCCATGAGATTCCCCTTCATCTGCAATACTTTCATCTTTGGTAATTACTCTAAATAATGTCTATTATATCTTTTTCATATATCTTTCTCATTTTTACCATATTTTTAATTCCTTTTTAATTTTATCCCACTATTCAGCTATCCCTTCTATATAAATTTTATTGTTTCCCTGGTGACTCCTGAATTGTTTTCACTACCCATTCATTAAAATTCTCTCTTTGTAATAGTTAAGTAGGAAAGCTCCAGTGTCTCATTTTTACTTCATTGCCCTGCATCTTTATCTTAGTTTTTATTGGTACATGGTCTGAAAAGGTTATTGAATGTGTTTCATCTCTTTCAATGAAATATTCATGCTCCAATGAAATATAATTTCTACCCAGCCTAACACTGTTACCGTACTTTGGGGAATTATAGTGAATACTGTCCAGGTTCCTGCAAGTAATTTCATATCATCCATTCCAAATATGTTTACTGTGAAAATGTTGAAACACAAAACGTTGAAAATCAAAATCCCAAGATCATATCAAAAGACCAAAAACCTGGAGATTATGACTTAGCCATCCTGCAGGAAGGTTTGCCCCAAATAAATAACTAGAATCATGGACTGAAGCTAAATGCAAAAAAGCATTATTGTATCATTTAGGAAGTCATCTATCCCAGAGAACTACCATATTAACAATACACCCTTAAGAGCTGACCCAGTTGTTCAGGCCTTGGAAACGTATGTGAGCAGTGACCTAACTTTTGAGCAACATGCGCATATTGTTGAAAGAAAGTTCTTCTATATTGCAGAGCTCATATAAAAAGGGATTGTGTCTAGATCTAAGGATGTCATTATCCCCCTTTAGTCAGCCCTCATTAGGCCAATCATTGAATATAATGCATCCTTTGGCCTGTATCTGTCCAGACAAAATCAATAACTGGAATGTCCGCATAGATACCTTAATAAAAAGATACAAGGTCTAAACATCATGTCCTATTTAGACCGACTGAAAGCCTTATCACTATACTCAGTATCTTAAAAACTGCTAAGAAGTAACTTGTTTCTGGCATACAAGGCATCCTCTGACCCAAAACTGTTGGACTTATTGCATATCAGCAAGTCAAATGGCATCAGAAATACTCAGTCTAAGGATCTAAACCTCTTCTACAACATCAACAGAATGGCTTGGATGGACAGATATATCTCACAGTGGATACCACAGCTCTGGAGCAGACTGCCCATCCACATAAAACTAAGTTCATCTCTGTCCCTATTCAAGTGCAACTTGGATCTATGGATGGGAAACAGAAAATTTACCGCAGGACTGCCTCCTGTACTATTAATGGGGAGAGGCAGCTCCCAATTGATTTATCCCATGCATGGGTCCCCTCAAATTATCTATTATATGATCTCAATTATTTTCATCAGGGGTAATATATAATTATCAACTATGAGATAAGTAAGGCCAATCTCTAACCAAAAGGAATAGGTTAATTTGAGCACAAAAAGTGAAACTGGCTAGGCTTAAAATGGCCCACGAGGGCAGCAAGCCTAGTAATAACCTATAAACCTATGAATTTGTAAAATATCAAGTATAGAATCTCTGTATAGGTTTATAGGTCAAAAATATCAATTATTTAATCTGCCTACCAGTGTAGACCCCGGAACAAGTGCTATTATGGATCCTGCAGGAGGGAAGTTCAGGAGTTCAATATTGTGGTCTTCAATACTTTGGCCTTTCCGTATTATGGTCTCAGGATTTTGATATTTAACATTTTCAGTTTCAACATTTTCATAGTAAACCTTCTAAATACTTTGATAGATTTTTGTTATATTTTCCCTTCTAGGTCCCCCGATATATTTTAACTATTACATATCAGGTTACAGTCCCAACACATGAATAATATTCCCTGCTGGAACCTAATTATCCATCCTATAATTCTCTTAAGCTCCTAAATAGTAGTTTTAGGTGAAATATAAATATATGCCAGTGTAATCCTCCTTCCTACCAATAACCCCTTATTAGCACAAATCTACCATGGTTGTCATTCTTCTCCATCTCTGTCACTAATGGAGTCCCTCTCACAGTCAGTAGTATTATTATCCCCTTTTATTTTGTTCCTGATGCTCTGATAAAGAAAAACATTCTGAAATACTTTCTCATTTCTGAGTCTCCTGTAACATTGCCATCTGTACCCACAGTTCTTAACATAATTCAATACTCTTTCCTTGTCCATACATACAATGCCATTCGTATTCCATGAAATGATAAGGCAGTCATTCTGATAAAGTAGTATTACTTGCACATATTCTACATGACAGTTATTTTTAATATATGTTTCCAACTTGTAACTTACATGTACGTAATATCTGGTAGGCTGAGCGTGGATGCATTTGCAGCTTCTCATCTCTGTTTGGATCCAAATAATATTTTCCCAGACTTTTTGTTTCAATATAAACATTGAAAAAAACAAACAACTATGTACATTCTCATTTAACCTCCCAATCTATTCTAACTCAAAGCAAATGCACACAACTGTATACATTTTTAGAAAGGAAAGTTACCCCCCCCCCCCTATATATGGGCAGATGCCCCAGATAGACAGCTACACCCTTATGCCTCACCCTTTCTAACATTTGGTTTAATCTTGCTGAAAACTAAAAAATAAATTTGCCATCAGTCTTTCTTGTCCCATCTCAACTTTTCACTCTGATGTGAAAAACAAGTTGCACATTCTTAGTTAGCTCATTTTTAACCTAAAGAAAAAATGCTCTGGCTACCATTAAATTAATGGATTTTGCATTGTTATGATTTATACTGAAGTGGTTGTTACTAGTGGGAATACATCTGCTTGTATTCTCCTCAATGAATAGACTTCATTTATTTTTGCTGAGCTATTTGTTACTTCTCTTTTAAATACTAATTTTAGTGTTTCCCCAAACAGGTTTCTCACGTGGTTCAGTCATTTCCTGAATAATTGCCTGTGTATGCAGACTATGAATTTGCCTTTGCAGGGCTTTGCAAGTAGGGAAAAAAGACCAGGTAATGTTTTTGCACTCCCCCTCCTCATGTTTAAAGTACCTTTGCATACTGTACATGACTACTTTACAGTGTAACATGCACTTGACATCAATAAATTTATTACGCAGTTATTACTAAGGAAAAAATAACATTTTTTACATCTTCATTTCCTTCACTGTCTTTCTAAATATTAATGACAAAGTTGACATTACACTTTAGAGTCCTCCCACCAGTTAACATAGTCCACAAAATTCCAGTCTTTTTTTTACTTCCACTTCTTGCTAAAGCACATTTCTCATTCCCAAATTTCACCTTATGGAAATATAATTTTCCAGTTCATTAATTTATTTCCTATTTTAGGACACTTGCTGAGCCTCTTTTTCATCATCTTGACTAATCTCTGGTTCAGTTCCAAAGTACTTCTATTTTCTATAGTCAACTTCTATGCTTTTTCTGTTTCTCAAGCCTTTTCCTTTGGAACACTGGAAATGTTTTACTTGCAGTTTTTGTATGTGGGTTGTACCATTGACATAGGAATGAGAAACAGAACCACTTCCAACTTGCTGGATCACTTTTTTCTTTTTTTTGTTTCTGCATTAAAGAATGTCTTTGCTCCTCAGAAAAAAAAAAATTCTACAGACAGACAGATATAGTTGAATCTTACATCTGCCTCTTGACATCCTCTGATTGCAGAGATAAATACAGTCCTCTTCTGTTTACTGTACAATGAATAATCATAGGTTCATAGATAAGTACTAGGCTATCTGCCCGAGGGCATCTATAAGCCTAGCCAGAATGTGTTGGCTTTCACCACCCCCTTAGATTAGTTCCCTGTACTTTGGTCCAGCACAGCCACTGCAGTGAACCCCGGGGTAAATTTTATAGGTTTCCATAAATACTCTGGTGTTCACAATTGATAATACTTTACCCTTCTGCCACAAGTTTGGTACGATGACTGCATCTTTACTACTATAGCTCTTGCTTTCTGACTCATAGTCAGATTTGGGGTCTATTTGCCCTTTAAATGAATAAATCCTACTGTGGAATACCAGCCCAGTAACATATTTGTACTTTCATAGAATTAATTCACTGGGACTGCTGCATATCCACAAGTCAAGATACACTCGAACCCGCACGTATGACCTCAACCTGGCCTGTGACATTGATAGGACTTGTTGGCAGGACAGATTTGTGTCCCAGAGACTCCCCCTTCTGTGGAATAGACTCCCTCTCCACGTTAAGCAGAGTACTTCATTAACCCTTTCTAAGCACAACCTAGATAACTGGATGGGGAACAGGGAATACACCCCGGGATTCCACCTGTGTCCCTGCTGGACAGTGGCATTGGGTGCTGACTTATCAAAACATGGGCTAAATTTTTGGCTATGCTTGTAAGGGTCTCAGGGCCAATAGCCTATGATCTATTCCTTCCAGTTCCTGTGGTACACAGGCAATCAGTTCACTGAAAAATAAACTAAGTTTGAAACTGTGGTAAGTGAATAAGTTATATAAGTAGCTAACTCCCCAGTAGCTGTAGTACTTTAATGCATTTAATATAACAGTGTACAATATAGTTTATTTATTTATAGATAGACAATGCATATTTTCTTATTGCTAACTTGATTGCTGAAAGTATGCAAGTTATCTTTCACATCTGGGAGGAAAATAGAGATAAAAGAACACACACCAATTACTCTAACTGGGAACACAGTCTGTGCCATGCACTTTAGAATGGGGAACCTCACTTCTACATTAGGTATTGCACAGGGAAGCAGCTGTTGATTTGCGGCAACTGCTTCAATCTGGAGAAATAAGCTTCATTTCTTAAAAATGTACATAGTTTCTGTGTTATTCAAAGTTAATAGGGTATAGGGATTTTGAAAATGTATTTATTTTTGTGGGAGGGGTTCACTGAAGGAAAATGTCTTGAAAATGTGACATAGGTTTAAATGCAGGTGAGAAGAAAAGATCAGTCTGACAAACAGTAGTGTGGGAAATTAAACTAAAAGCTGGAAATATGCATTCAAAAGAACTGTAATGTATAATAGGTGGGAGTAGTAGCATTCTGTCATAATGGTTAATTTCTCCATAGTATAATGGAATGTAAATGGCCTTACAGGCATAGACAAAAAGAAAACAGCATTAAATTATATTAAGAAGTGTAGCTTACAAATATCATTGTTACAGGATACACATTTGGATAGAAATTACTATGAAAATAAATATATGGGACAGGGGAAAGGGGGAGTAATAATGCTGATTACAGGAGGGCCTCCAATAGTGACAGAACAGGGCAAAAAGGACAATAATGGTAGATTTATGGTAATAAGGGTTTCTGGCAGGGGAGGAAGATTGCACTGGCATGAATTTATATTCCACTTAAAACTAGTATTATTGAACTTGACCTTTGGGAAAAATAACAAGTTTTCATCAGGGAATGTTATTTATAGTCTGCATTTAAAGTGGAACCTGTGTGTTGAGAGACAGCCTTACAAGACTATCTGCAATTGTATAGAGCTGAGTATATTTTTCTGTATTATTCTGTAGTATAGAGCTAAATTGTTGCTTAGATATCTGTTGTCTTAGTGTTCTGCAAATATACAGAGATCAGTATATATTTTTTTTGGTTTTATAATTTGCACTCTGATTCCTCACATCTCTGTTGAAACTTTCTTCCCCACCCCTCCTCATTTTGGTTTCTATTGCTTGGGTGTTGTTAACTCAAGGTTCCCCTAATTTGAACTGTTAATAGCAGCAGTCTGCATTTAAAGTGGAACCTGTGTGTTGAGAGACAGCCTTACAAGACTATCTGCAAATATATAGAGCTGAGTATATGTTTCTGTACTATTCTGTATTATAGAGCTAAATTGTTGCTTAGATATATGTTGTCTTAGTGTTCTGCAAATATACAGAGCTCAGTATATATTTTTTGGTTTTATAATTTGCACTCTGATTCCTCACATCTCTGTTGAAACTTTCTTCCCCACCCCCCTCATTTTGGTTTCTATTGCTTGTGTGTTGTTAACTCAAGGTTCCCTTAATTTGAACTGTTAATAGCAGCAGTCTGCATTTAAAGTGGAACCTGTGTGTTGAGAGACAGCCTTACAAGACTATCTGCAAATATGTAGAGCTGAGTACATTTTTCTGTATTATTCTGTATTATAGAGCTAAATTGTTGCTTAGATATCTGTTGTCTTAGTGTTCTGCAAATATACAGAGATCAGTATGTTTTTTTTTTTGGTTTTATAATTTGCACTCTGATTCCTCACATCTCTGTTGAACCCCCCCCCCCATTTTGGTTTCTATTGCTTGTGTGTTGTTAACTCAAGGTTCCCTTAATTTGATCTGTTAATAGCAGCAGTCTGCATTTAAAGTGGAACCTGTGTGTTGAGAGACAGCCTTACAAGACTATCTGTAAATATATAGAGCTGATTATATTTTTTCTGTATTATTCTGTATTATAGAACTAAATTGTTACTTAGATATCTGTTGTCTAAGTTTTCTGCAAATATACAGAGATCAGTATATATTTTTTTGGTTTTATATTTTGCACTCTGATTCCTCACATCTCTGTTGAAACTCCCCCCTCCCCCTATTTTGGTTTCTATTGCTGGTATGTTGTTAACTCAAGGTTCCCTTAATTTGATCTGTTAATAGCAGCAGTCTGCATTTAAAGTGGAAACTGTGTGTTGAGAGACAGCCTTACAAGACTATCTGTAAATATATAGAGCTGATTATATTTTTCTGTATTATTCTGTATTATAGAGCTAAATTGTTGCTTAGATATCTGTTGTCTTAGTGTTCTGCAAATATACAGAGATCAGTATATATTTTCTTGGTTTTATAATTTGCACTCTGATTCCTCACATCTCTGTTGAAACTTTCTTCCCTAACCCCCTCATTTTGGTTTCTATTGCTTGTGTGTTGTTAACTCAAGGTTCCCTTAATATGAACTGTTAATAGCAGCAGTCTGCATTTAAAGTGGAACCTGTGTGTTGAGAGACAGACTTACAAGACTATCTGCAAATATATAGAGCTGAGTATATTTTTCTGTATTATTCTGTATTATAGAGCTAAATTGTTGCTTAGATATCTGTTGTCTTAGTGTTGTGCAAGTATACAGAGATCAGTATATATTTTTTTTGGTTTTATAATTTGCACTCTGATTCCTCACATCTCTGTTGAAACTTTCTTCCCCACCCCACTCATTTTGGTTTCTGTTGCTTGTGTGTTGTTAACTCAAGGTTCCCTTAATTTGATCTGTTAATAGCAGCAGTATGCATTTAAAGTGGAACTTGTGTGTTGAGAGACAGCCTTACAAGACTATCTGCAAATATATAGAGCTGAGTATATTTTTCTGCATTATTCTGCATTATAGAGCTAAATTGTTGCATAGATATCTGTTGTCTTAGTGTTCTGCAAATATACAGAGATCAGTATATATTTTTTTGGTTTTATAATTTGCTCTCTGATTCCACACATCTCTGTTGAAACTTTCTTCCCCACCCCCCCCCCTCATTTTGGTTTCTGTTGCTTGTGTGTTGTTAACTCAAGGTTACCTTAATTTGAACTGTTAATAGCAGCAGTCTGCATTTAAAGTGGAACCTGTGTGTTGAGAGACAGCGTTACAAGACTATCTGTAAATATATAGAGCTGAGTATATTTTTCTGTATTATTCTGTATTATAGAGCTAAATTGTTGCTTAGATATCTGTTGTCTTAGTGTTCTGCAAATGTACAGAGATCAGTATATATTTTTTTGGTTTTATAATTTGCACTCTGATTCCTCACATCTCTGTTGAAACTCCACCCCCCTCATTTTGGTTTCTATTGCTTGTGTGTTGTCACCTCAAGGTTCCCTTAATTTGAACTGTTAATAGCAGCAGTCTGCATTTAAAGTGGAACCTGTGTGTTGAGAGACAGCCTTACAAGACTATCTGCAAATATATAGAGCTGAGTACATTTTTCTGTATTATTCTGTATTATAGAGCTAAATTGTTGCTTAGATATCTGTTGTCTTAGTGTTCTGCAAATACACAGAGATCAGTATATATTTTTTTTGGTTTTATAATTTGCACTCTGATTCCTCACATCTCTGTTGAAACTTTCTTCCCTACCCCCACTCATTTTGGTTTCTATTGCTTGTGTGTTGTTAACTGAAGGTTCACTTAATATGAACTGTTAATAGCAGCAGTCTGCATTTAAAGTGGAACCTGTGTGTTGAGAGACAGCCTTACAAGACTATCTGCAAATATATAGAGCTGAGTATATTTTTCTGTATTATTCTGTATTATAGAGCTAAATTGTTGCTTTTATATCTGTCGTCTTAGTGTTCTGCAAATATACAGAGATCAGTATATTTTTTGGTTTTATAATTTACACTCTGATTCCTCACATCTCTGTTGAAAGTTTCTTCCCAACCCCTTCATTTTGGTTTCTACTGCTTGTGTGTTGTTAACTGAAGGTTCCCTTAATTTGAACTGTTAATAGCAGCAGTCTGCATTTAAAGTGGAACCTGTATGTTGAGTGACAGCCTTGCAAGACTATCTGCAAATATATAGAGCTGAGTATATTTTTCTGTATTATTCTGTATTATAGAGCTAAATTGTTGCTTAGATATCTGTTGTCTTAGTGTTCTGCAAATATACAAAGATCAGTATATATTTTTTTGGTTTTATAATTTGCAGTCTGATTCCTCACATCTCTGATAAAACTTTCTTCCCCCCCTCCCGCTCATTTTGGTTTCTATGGCTTGTGTGTTGTTAACTCAAGGTTCTCTTAATTTGAACTGTTAATAGCAGCAGTATGCATTTAAAGTGGAACCTGTGTGTTGAGAGACAGCCTTACAAGACTATCTGCAAATATATAGAGCTGAGTATATTTTTCTGTATTATTCTGTATTATAGAGCTAAATTGTTGCATAGATATCTGTTGTCTTACTGTTCTGCAAATATATAGAGATCAGTATATATTTTTTTGGTTTTATAATTTGCACTCGGATTCCACACATCTCTGTTGAAACTTTCTTCCCCACCCCACCCTCATTTTGGTTTCTGTTGCTTGTGTGTTGTTAACTCAAGGTTACCTTAATTTGAACTGTTAATAGCAGCAGTCTGCATTTAAAGTGGAACCTGTGTGTTGAGAGACAGCCTTACAAGACTATCTGCAAATATATAGAGCTGAGTATATTTTTCTGTATTATTCTGTATTCTAGAACTAAATTGTTGTTTAGATATCTGTTGTCTTAGTGTTGTGCAAGTATACAGAGATCAGTATATATTTTTTTGGTTTTATAATTTGCACTCTGATTCCACACATCTCTGTTGAAACTTTCTTCCCCACCCCACTCATTTTGGTTTCTGTTGCTTGTGTGTTGTTATCTCAAGGTTCCCTTAATTTGATCTATTAAAAGCAGCCGTATGCATTTAAAGTGGAACCTGTGTGTTGAGAGACAGCCTTACAAGACTATCTGTAAATATATAGAGCTGAGTATATTTTTCTGCATTATTCTGCATTATAGAGCTAAATTGTTGCTGAGATATCTGTTGTCTTAGTGTTCTGCAAATGTACAGAGATCAGTATATATTTTTTTGGTTTTATAATTTGCACTCTGATTCCTCACATCTCTGTTGAAACTCCACCCCCCTCATTTTGGTTTCTATTGCTTGTGTGTTGTTAACTCAAGGTTCCCTTAATTTGAACTGTTCATAGCAGCAGTCTGCATTTAAAGTGGAACCTGTGTGTTGAGAGACAGCCTTAAAAGACTATCTACAAATATATAGAACTGAGTATATTTTTCTGTATTATTCTGTATTATAGAGTTAAATTGTTGCTAAGATATCTGTTGTCTTAGTGTTCTGCAAATATACAGAGATCAGTATATATTTTTTGGTTTTATAATTTGCACTCTGATTCCACACATCTCTGTTGAAACTTTCTTCCCCACCCCCCCTCATTTTGGTTTCTATTGCTTGTGTGTTGTCACCTCAAGGTTCCCTTAATTTGAACTGTTAATAGCAGCCGTCAGCATTTAAAGTAGAACCTGTGTGTTGAGAGACAGCCTTACAAGACTATCTGCAAATATATAGAGCTGAGTATATTTTTCTGTATTATTCTGTATTATAGAGCTAAATTGTTGCTTAGATATCTGTTGTCTTAGTGTTCTGCAAATATACAGAGATCAGTATATATTTTTTGGTTTTATAATTTGCACTCTGATTCCACACATCTCTGTTGAAACTTTCTTCCCCCCCCCTCATTTTGGTTTCTATTGCTTGTGTGTTGTTAACTGAAGGTTCACTTAATATGAACTGTTAATAGCAGCAGTCTGCATTTAAAGTGGAACCTGTGTGTTGAGAGACAGCCTTACAAGACTATCTGCAAATATATAGAGCTGAGTATATTTTTCTGTATTATTCTGTATTATAGAGCTAAATTGTTGCATAGATATCTGTTGTCTTACTGTTCTGCAAATATATAGAGATCAGTATTTTTTTTTTGGTTTTATAATTTGCACTTGGATTCCACACATCTCTGTTGAAACTTTCTTCCCCATCCCCCCACCCCCATTTTGGTTTCTGTTGCTTGTGTGTTGTTAACTCAAGGTTACCTTAATTTGAACTGTTAGTAGCAGCAGTCTGCATTTAAAGTGGAACCTGTGTGTTGAGAGACAGCCTTACAAGACTATCTGCAAATATATAGAGGTGAGTATATTTTTCTGTATTATTCTGTATTATAGAGCTAAATTGTTGCATAGATATCTGTTGTCTTACTGTTCTGCAAATATATAAAGACCAGTATATATTTTTTTGGTTTTATAATTTGCACTCGGATTCCACACATCTCTGTTGAAACTTTCTTCCCCACCCCACCCTCATTTTGGTTTCTGTTGCTTGTGTGTTGTTAACTCAAAGTTACCTTAATTTGAACTGTTAATAGCAGCAGTCTGCATTTAAAGTAGAACCTGTGTGTTGAGAGACAACCTTACAAGACTATCTGCAAATATATAGAGCTGAGTATATTTTTCTGTATTATTCTGTATTCTAGAACTAAATTGTTGTTTAGATATCTGTTGTCTTAGTGTTGTGCAAGTATACAGAGATCAGTATATATTTTTTTGGTTTTATAATTTGCACTCTGATTCCTCACATCTCTGTTGAAACTTTCTTCCTCACCCCACTCATTTTGGTTTCTGTTGCTTGTGGGTTGTTATCTCAAGGTTCCCTTAATTTGAATTTAAAAGCGAGTTATTTTAAATTGTTTAGAGAATTCAAGATATCTGTTATGGCTGATATATTTTCGTATTTTTGTTTATAATAAATTGTTTTTAATTCTGTTGATTTCTCTTTAAAAAACATTTTTTTTGGGTTTTTTTTACTCGTTCCTAATTTTTAAAATTTTCCCCCCCCCCTTTTTTTGGGTTTTTTTGCTTGTTGTTAAAAAGGCCCTTAATTTGAATTTAATAGAGCAGTTATTTGTAATTGTTTAGAGCATTTTAAAGATATCTGTTTAGGCTGATATAAATTTTTTATTTTTGTTTATAATAAATTGTTTTTAATTCTGTTGATTTTCTCTTCCCATTT